>NC_092793.1:7224440-7445940 GCF_918797505.1 Bemisia tabaci
GGCTTCTCAATCCAGCCAGTGCTAATATAAGTCGTTTCCTAAAACGACTAATTTCCCTGAGTTTTCCTCTGATCTGATGCAAAAATCAGACAAATGTTGTGAAAAATTTGCAGAGCTACATTCTTGTAAAAAATTGAATTGTTTGATTCGATTCTGCAGGAGCCTTGGAATGGAGATCCGTTCCTTCGTCCCGCGGGAAACGACGATTTAGGACTGCATTTTGCAATTTGGACCTATAAATTCCGGCCCGGTTTAAAAACAACGTATGTGTCATTAGTTTCCTTATGCACATAAGTGTTTTTTTCAGATGAGCCAGAATTTATAGGTCCAAATTGCAAAATGCAGTCCTATTGATCCTTAATCAGTCACTGGAAACGTTCGAACGCGGCTGATGTGGGGTTGCATTCAAATAATTTTGAAGGCGAATTTTATACGATAGTGCCGGGTAAAAGTTCATCGATACGGCATAACGGTACGCTTTTTGACTGCATTTAGCGGTCCATCTGTAAACTTTGAGATGGAGGCAGACTCAGCTAGTCGGCTACAGCCACGGTCCCCTGCTTACCAACCGAGATGCGATCGATCGCATCGCCTCTATACTTTAACAACTTTAGCGCCCACTCCATCCTCTCAGTCTGCTACGCTTACGTCTCAGGGCCATTCTCTCGATTCACCCTTTCAGAGGATTCAATTCCAACGAATATTCTTATCGGGTTTTCTTGACGAGGTCGCGGTTTTTACCGATAGACACGTGAGACCATGTTTCGCGGGAAAATTGTTCAACTTAATTTCAACATTGTTCAAATATAACATTTTCAAATATCTTTCCAGATCTTTCACATTTGTAAGAATCATGATCGGAACTTACTTTTTTAAAATTGCGATTTTTTAAAGTTTCCGGACTCCAGAATGGATCTGTTGCTCGTAATAGATACAGCCAACTGAGTACGATTCCTGAGGGTGAGTGTGCTTGAAAACCACTTTGGGTATATCAAAAAGGAGGGTATGAATTCGATCGACATGAATCGATCGAAAAATGAAAACGTGAATCGATCGACACCGATTCGATCGACAAAATTCGATCGACTCACGGCTTTTGTCGATCGATTCGAGGCTTTTGTCGATCGATTCACGGGTTTGTCGATCGATTCACGGGTTTGTCGATCCATTCACAGGTTTGTCGATCCATTCACGGGTTTGTCGATCCATTCACGGTTGTCGATCAAATCGGTGTCGATCGATTCACGTTTCCATTTTTCGATCGATTCATATCGATCGAATCGACACGGATGTTTTTTAAATTGGACTACATTTTGCAATTAGGAACCATAAATTCTGGCCCGGTTTAAAAACAACGTATATGCCTTTAGTTCTCCTATGCACATACGTGTTTTTCCAGATGAGCTAGAATTTATAGTTCCAAATTGCAAAATGCAGTCCAATTAACCGTCGATCGATTCATGTCGATCGAATCCGTACCCTGCCATCAAAAAAGTCTGAAATCCGCTCCTTAGCGCGCAGTCTGCGTAGTTTGTGACACACTTTTTCAAATTCCCGCGTCTGCGGGCAGTTTTTCTTGGTGGCCGGCAGTCAGGTTTGCAGCAAGCAGAGGAGTACGAAGGAACTACCTGAAGTAAACAAACGATTAACTAAATTTTTCTGTTGTATGATTTCATTTCTTTTCATGCGTTCGTTTCCTTTTGCTTTCATTATTTTGCAAAAAGCTTTAAACTAATTGAAATCTTCCGCAAGGAGAGTTTATATTCGTAACAGTTCGCGGAATTGTTTGTTCAATTAGGTTAGGTCTCTCTCCAGGCAAACCTGACTGCCGGCCACCATGAAAGACTGCCCGTGTACGCGGTAAACTTGAGAAAGCGTGTTACAAACTATGCAGATTGCTCGCTAAGGAGTGGATTTTAGACTTTTTTTATGTGCCCAACGTAATTTTTGAGCGAATTTCCCCACGATAAGTCTATTCAGTTGGCTGCAGGGCCGGATTCACTTACTTGCCGCCCATGGGCCGCCTATATTTTGCCGCCCCCTTCTCATTCGTTTCGAAACTCGATAAAAACCATCAAATGAATGTGCCAGCAGGGGAGGGGTGCATAAGGCGCATTTACTCGTGTTGAACACATTTTTTGGGAGAACCCTGTCAACACTACTAGCATAAGTTCACAGAACTTTGCGCGAAAGTTAAGTTTCGTAAACCTACCTCTGTGTGGACAAGGCCTTCCATTCATAGAAATGAACGGAAAAATTATGAAAGAACAAACATAAATGTGGTTCAATGATTTTAACTGCCGCCGCGCTGCGCCGCGCAGACCACACCGTGTTTGGCGTAATGCGTGAAGTATTCCGACAGTCTTGTAGGCGCTATGCGTTTCATGCCGACCGCTGCTGAGCGCACTGTGTTTGGTGCAATGCGTCAAGTATTCATGCATTCTTGTAGGCGCTATCCATTTCACGCTGACCGCAATGACCGCACTGTGTTTGATGCAATGCGTGAAGTATTCGTGCAGTCTTGTAGGCGCTAATATGTGTTACATGCCGATCGCCGCGCCGAGGGCTTCTCCTTTTCATCTCAAGTCCTCGTCATCATTTCCCTCTAAGTCGCGCCGTTCCGGGCCAAATTGCATGTTTGGTTTCTCTCTTAACGCGACTAATTAAAGGCGCTGTCTCTTGTATCACTCAGAGACGACAAAATTAGAAATTACTATACTCTCAGGAAATGAGAGATTTTGTCGCCTTTTCTCGTTTGTAATTTTTTTTTCTAAATCCGATTTTTTTTTATACCTACACTTAAAAAAATTGCAAATTTTTGCCGCCCCTTAGATTTGCCGCCATGGGCCGCGGCCCATGTGGCCACCCCCTTAATCCGGCCCTGGTTGGCTGTATGTCCTGCTTGCAACAGGCCCATTCACTGACAGAGAGAGATATTGCATTCTTCACTTCTTTTCACACTCTTCTTGACATGAAATCCGACCGGAATTTTTTAAGAAAGGCTCGGCTAAGAGGCCGTCCCTTAGTTACGTAGCGCACCTTTTTTGCTTTTTCGACCCACCCCCTCCTTCCTTGTGACAATTTTGTGGCGTAGGTCCCTATATTTTAACACGCAAAAACAAAATGGCGTAACGCTCTCCTCGGCCCGTTCTCCCCTGGAGCGTGATGAAATTTAAGGACGGCCCCAAAGCATCCGATAAACCTCATCCTGTCCTGGAGCAAATACCACTCATCGACAGAAGCGGATCCAGCAATTTGGCAACACCGGGTTTCCTCAATTTAAACCTATGTAAATAATCGATTCTTGTTGGAGCACCTTGCCCCTCCAAGAATCGATACATTTCCATAGGTTTAAATGGAGAAAAACAATGTTGCCAATTTGCTGGATCCGCCAATGCTCATCGATGAAGAATTGCATTAGTGAGAACGAAAACACACCAACTCGAAAAAATGAGAATAATGAAAAGGCACAGTAAATTGCACAGTAGGAGAAGAAGGTAGTCCAAGGAAAATATTTTTAGTGCCGAA
Organism: Bemisia tabaci; assembly: GCF_918797505.1. Classification (NCBI taxonomy): domain Eukaryota; kingdom Metazoa; phylum Arthropoda; class Insecta; order Hemiptera; family Aleyrodidae; genus Bemisia; species Bemisia tabaci. The sequence continues at coordinate 7,227,969 of NC_092793.1, forward strand.
AGACAAGTACTGAAGGACACTTTAATGTCCAAGTTGGTACAGATGCGCTATAACTTCAATGACCTTTCGGAAAATTGACTGTCTTTGATGAAAATTCAGTATTTTCGAGTTACCGAGTCGGTGTGTTTCCGTTCTCACTGATTCAATTGAAGATGGCCTTTCCAAGTTAAAAATAATCAACCTGAATATATGTGCATCTAAATTCCGCTTCTGATCTTGTAAGACATCCATCATCCCCTTATCCTGGCGCTGCGTTAGATTCCTCCCCGATAATGATCCTGATTGCTTGCCGTTCAAAAGCTGGCACCAGAACCGGGTCTCGCTCGATGGATTGGGTGCACGATGCACCACTCAAGTGGCGCTCTCTCGAGTAGAATGAATTTTTGTGGGAAGGAACCCGGGCCCGCTTTAGGGTTGATGCACAGTTTGGCGGAGTCAGTATACAGGGTTATTCAAAAGTGACGCACCACTGGCTATGAGGGGGGTGGCCATTTAAAATTTTTGAGTTGCCCCACGCCTTCCTCCCCCCGGGGGGATCAAACACTGGAAAGTACATTTAAAAGTTTCCCCCTCAATATGAGGAAAAACGTCTTAAACCGCAAGTCGATATCACAATTAGAACTTAAAGTTATGTCCAGTGGTGCGTGACTTTTGAATAACCCTGTATACCCGGCCGGGGCGTGGAGCATGGAGGAACATAACATAGCATGGAAACGTGGCGTTGATTTGTGTATTGTATAACCGTTAAGAGAGCACTTCTAAAAATAATTGAAGATAGCGGCACAGTTGCCAGAATACTCGAGAAAGCACGCTGTATAGTGGAAGTTTATGGGAATCGGGTGGTTTTCATCGAAAGCGCAGCGTTTATGGATGTGGGGGGGGGGGGGGGACGGTGCTGTGCGGGGGGTGGGGGGTGGGGATCCGGCGAGCCGAGCCGCTGCGGTGGGCTTCAAGCCAAAAAAGGCGCTTGCCAGACCCCCATCCGCCAGCCTCCAACCCCATCCCCCGCTGCCTCTTCTTTCAGTCCCCCGCTATGGCCGTCGCCGCGGCTGCGGCTGAGCCTAACGCCTTCGGTCGCTATTTCCATCACCCGCTACAGTCAGAGGCCAAATTCTCGTCGCGGGGCTAATGAACTCATTAGGATTAACTCCGCGCCACATTCGGAAATGCGCGCTCGGCCAAAGCTCGACTTTTGCCCCACCCGAATCCATCACCCGCGTGCTTCGTCCTTCACGGAAAAAATTAAATTGTTGATTTAACAATTAAATTGCTGATATAACGATTAAATTGCTAAAAAAAAGTGTCGATTTTACAACAAAAAATGCTACTAAACCACCCCTGTGGTTAAATTAGCTCAAGAAAAGTGCTTAAAGTAACATTTTTTTGTTGTTGTTGTTGCTGTAAAATCTACGTTGAAACGTTGAAGTCACTTTTTTTTAGCAATTGAATGGTTAAATCAGAAATTTAATTTTTGCCATATCGTTTTACCTCGACGATTTCTCCATTTTTCGTTGAGAACATACGAGATATAAGTTTCTTATCTTAGTCAATTCTTCAATTCTAAAACGGCCTCTAAAGGAGGAATATCGATACGGGCCGTTTTAGGGCCCACCTTAGCTTAATTTCCTTCATTTTACGATTTTCGGCTCATTTTCGGTCTATATTCTACGAGATGCATCATGATTTGGCTATTTCCGGTCTCTTTCCGGATGCAATACTCACTTAAACATGGATCTGAAGGCCAGTATTACATCCAAAAGAGACCGAAAACTATCCTGATGCTTTCCGCAAAATATATATACACTTTCAACGAACGAAATATCGTAGGAATGAGAAAATTCAGGCCCAAAAATGGCCCTTATCGATGCCTCTCCTTTCGAGTCATTAATTTTCTCTGAGATTCAGTCTCTAGGAAGAACAAACTCGTTTAGATTCTTGCAATACGTTTGCGTTTATCAGTGTCTTTTTTGGGAACCATTTCAAACTTATTTAGCCAAAGCACTGTATTTATATTGACAATAAACAATTTATTTATACATGCTCACGCGCTACGGGAGTTCTCCTATCTTCAGAGCATTTAACAAACAGAGGATCCATGCACTAAACACTATTAAATGGTAATAATACAAGAGTCTATGCAAACAAAGCTTGGAATTTTTTGATCGTATAGATTACACCCCCAAAGCAAAGAGAGCAAACAGGGACATAAGCATATTCTCCCGACATTGGCCCTCCAAAAAACTACAGTAACCAAGGAAACCGTAGAAGTTCATCGACTCTGACCCCACTTGAACTCAATGGACCACCAAACAAGACACGAAACGAATAAAAAGTTTGTCCGAAAATGTCCGCCTCTATGTTATTTTTTCAAAGGAGAACAAATTGACATCATTATTCCTTGAAGTTTTTGCAGAATTTTCCTCGCACAGAGAAGAAAAATCACGGCGGTTTTAAAGAAATGCCATTGAGTAGTTTTCCGTTTAAAAAATTTAGTCTGCGACGTCGCAAACCGAGTTATGTGATTGCCGACTTACACCGTCGATATGCATCATCAAAGTGGTGTGGTGACAATACACGGAGCCAAAAGCTGAGGGTCCATTTTGAGATTTTTGAGGGTCATTTGCTCTCGTCGTAGTTTTCCTCTCACATTGCCTCCGTTTTCGGGCTCATCGACGAAGGCGAAGCGGAAGTTCCGGTTTTGTAAGTTTGACATGTAATCAACGGATCCTGACACTGACGCTAATCCATCATGGAGTAAATCTGCAAGCTCCTCTGCCCTAGGGGCCGGGTGCTGTATTAATAGATACAGCTTCGTGAGCAACATGTACATTTTTACTCTTGTTCGCTGCAATCTCGGGCCCGTTTCCACGCCTCGGCCCGTTCGTACAGCACAGTGGCGTGGCGTGAATTACGATATATCGATTGTTATGCCATTTAAACCTACGGAAAAGAATCGATAGATAGGGTGTTCGCAGCGAACACCTCAATAATCGATTCTTTACCATAGGTTTAAATGCCATAACAATCGATATATCGCAATTCACGCCACGCCACTGGTACAGCTCTACTTGAAAAACTTGAAAGAAATAGGTCCGTTGCATGCAAGAGATATAGCCGTATGAGTAGACGTTTCAGGCACGAAAATCACTATGGTAACATTTGAAAAGTCCGATATCCACACCGGAGGGCGCAGGTTGCGTAGTTTGGAACACGTTTTTTCAGATTTCCCGCGTCTGGAGGCAGTTTCCAGTCACCATGTATGGAAATAAGAGACGACGCCCCGCGGAAACTTTCGGTATTTTGTGGTCAACGGAAACTGACAATCCTAAACTTAAAACATATTCATCAACATAACCTGCAGATTGATGAAATACACTCTCATAACTCAGGGCATGAATAACAATCAAAGATTAAGTTTCCATTGTAAACAAAACCAATGGGCCACAAAAACAAAAAACAACAACAACAACGAATATGTAATTATTTAAATCGAGGAATAATAACATTGTTTTTTAACGAATTTGTAACCACCGGCTTTTACCGGCAACCACCAAGACAGCCTGCAGTTGCCGTTTGCTCGTTTCCGGTAATGGAAAAACTGTCTCCAGGCTTAAAAATTCGAAACTGCGTTCCAAACTTTGCAATTTTCGCTCTAAAGGTATGATTTACATTTGCAATATCTCGTGATTTTAGTGTCAATTTACCCCTATTAAGTCTATTTACACCCATACCTTCAAAAGAAGTGCACGGACAACAGACCACGGAAAATTGCATCTCAAAATTTATGAAGAGGAAAAAATCTACGAGTGTTCATTGAAATAACATAATTGGACCAGGGAGCAATGGTGAAACCTTTTGACCCAAGGATTATCTATGTTCAGCATGTGAATGGCGCGGTGCCGTAATTTGTCTATACTGTAGCGGCGTTGAAAGAAGATATCGAGTTGAAAAAGTTGCATCCGTTTCAATTGAAGGCGCTTTTTGAGCGCTTCTCGTTTACCAAATGCGCCCTTTCCAGCTGTTCGACTCCTCGTTGTAACATGTATACGTGAGGCACAGGGTCGGACTGGCTCACATCTCAGGGCGTAAACCCTTAGCCGGATAAAGGGGCGCACAGTGATATTTTGTTCGGGGGGGGGGGGGGTGTAGTTGGGAAGCACCGCAACGTGAAAGGCAGTCCAGAAATTTCTGGCAAATCAGCACAATTTTACGCTATTTTCAGGTTCGAAGTTTATTAAGTAATCGCACGGAGCAAAAATTGCAAAATTGAACACTTTTAAGTCATCGGAAGACTTGTGAAATGAAAAAAATCAAATCAAATCAAAGCTAGGTACCAGACGCATTCATGCATCATTATTTTCAGAAGAATCGAGCCAAAGCCTGCAACCTTTAATACTGCTTTTAAAAACTATAAGTCGGAAAATGATGCATCATTTTCGGGTTCATAAACTCGAGACATATGCACGCCAAAAAGTTCTTTTTACGCATACATTAAGCCGCTTTTATAGTGCAGCCTCGCGCTCTACGGCGCCCAATCGCCATTGCCTCCCATCCTCCCAGAGACCATCAGGCAATTGGCACCTTCTGATCTCCTCCTGAACCCCTTGTCGCCAACATTTCACAGGACGTCCACGCCGTCGCCTTCCGGTAGGAACCCAATCGAAAACCTGCTTGGGCAATCGATCGTCTGCCATCCTTCGCTCATGTCCATACCAGACCAACTGCTTGGACCTGATATCGTGCACGATGTCCTTCTCCACACCCATTATCTCTCGCACTTTTACATTGGGGATACGCTCTCTTCTCGAGATACCAGCAGACCTCCGCCAAAAGTCCATCTCAGTTGCCCTAAGCATGTCTCCAGTCCTTTTCTTCCATTGCCAGACCTCACTCCCGTAAGTTATGATACTCTTCACGATGACGATGTAAATTTTTCTTTTAGTATTCTCAGAGATACTCTGGTCCCAGAGAACCCCATTTAGCATCGCGGTAGCTTTCCTGCCTTGCACATTCCGATCTTTAATAGCCCGATCCAATTTTCCGTCCTTATTTAACCGCACTCCTAAATATTCATACTCTCCACAGTCCTGAATTCTCCGACCATCCTTCAGTTCAATGCTTTGCTGATCACCACATAACCAACTTCTCCGTCTTTACCACCTTAACTTCCATCCCCCACTTACGGTATACTTCCACTAACTTGCGCGTCATGTAGTTCGCATCTTCTTCGTCCTGAGCTATTACCACCTGATCATCAGCAAAACACAGAGTATAAACGGTGCCATCTTCCCGTAGCGGGACGCTCATTCCTGAACAGCATCTCTTCCATTCCTTTAAAAGATCTGTTTAACCTCATCGAAAAATGAAACATTCAATCTAGAAAGTACAAGATGAAATTTTGGAGCAGAGAGAAGGTGTTCAGTAAGAAATAAAAACAAAGAGTTAGGAATACATGTCGACGGTGTAAGTCGGCAATCACATAACTCGGTTTGCAATGTTGCAGATTTCCTGTCATACTTTATTTTTCAAACGGAAAACTACTCAACGGCATTTCTTTAAAACTGCCGTATTTTTTCTTCTCAGTGCGAAGAAAAGTCTGCATAAACTTCAACTTCAAGGAATGATGTCAATTTGTTCTCCTTTAAAAAAATAACATAGAGGCGGAGCTTTTCAGACACCGCAAACGAGATATCGACGGTGAAACTACCAAACCACGTATCTCGTTTGCGGTGTTTAAAAATCTACGCTCACATTTTATTTTTTTGAAGTAGACCAAATCAATATCATTCCTTGAAATTTTCACAGAATTTTCTCCGCGCAAAGAGGAAAAATCATAGAAATTTTCAAGACTGGACGTTCAGTAGTTATTCATTTAAAAAATAAAGTATGACAGGAAGTCTGCGACGTCGCAAACCGAGATACGTGGTTTGGTAGTTTCACCGTCGATATGTGATTGCGGACTTACGTCGCGTCGTCGATGTACATTAAATGCACCAGAAATCTAAAGCAGGCTGCAGGAGGTCCCATTCATCAATCATTTTGTTGGCAATGACAATGTTTTGGGACGTCACCGAACAATTGGAGCCTAATTTTGCAAGATTAAACATAACTAAATTTTATTGATTTTCTCTGACTGATTGTGAAAGGCTTCTTTTGGCGAACTAGGTGCAGTCATATTTTAATGATATTTTCATTGACCCTTGGATGCTGAAGCCCGGTCAAATTGACAGGAGACTTGTTTCAAAAACGCGCTTTGCGAGTTGTAAGGGACTGCGGTACACGCGAGCCGTAGATATAGGTCTGTAAATATTTGTACATTAAAAAAAGAATCAAACTTCAAATTGAAAAAAGAAGAAAAAATTGAGGAACGTTAGAGTGGATGACGTAATCGGGCTTAGTTTTTTAAATTTTTCTCTCGAATCTGAGCCACACTTCATTGGCAGCATAGAACGGAGCATTGCGAGTTCACGCCTAGCGTCATCGCGCCTTCAATTTTGCAGTTGCAACACGGACATCCATCATGTACGAATAGTTGTATCTCTGCGCCGTCATCAAAGCGCCTCCTTTTACTTTGCTCTATTTCCATACTGTGTTTGTTTCAGTTTGTGTTATTTGTATTTGTAGCAGTGCTTTAAAGACTGTATGAGCAACACAGCCGTAAATAGGAGAGCCGTAATAATCGACCCTCCTTTCTTAATTTGCTCACGACATGCGACACCTCATTGGCAGAACAAAGCGGAGCTGTGGAACATCGTGAATTCACAGCTCGCGCCATCGCGCCTTCAATTTTGCAGATGCAACACAGACATCCATCAAGCACGAATAGTTGTATCTCTGCGGCGTCTTTCCATTTGCTCTATTTCCATATTGTGTTAGTTTTGTTTGTCTTATTTGTAGTGGTGCTTCAAGGGCTAGTCCAGACATCCAAGGAGCCCAACCCCGAGGCCCCAAGGGCTGTCCCCCTTGGCAATAAAGGAGCCCAATCCCGCAGGGGCTGCTCCACTTGGCATCCAAGCAGCCCAACCCCTGGGAGCTGCCCCAGAGGACATCCAAGAAGCCCAACCCCCAGGACCTGCCCTCCTTGGCATACAGTGAGCCCAACCCCTCGGGGTCGACCCACCTGACATCGAAGGAGCCCAACCCCCGGGGGCTGGCCCCCTTGACATCTAAGGAGCCTAACCCCCAGGGGCTGCCAGATAGATGATGCAACAACAATGCAGCCATGGCCGGAATTACCTATTTGCCGCCCATGGGCCGCCTGTATTTTGCCGCCCTCTTCTCATTCATTTTGAAACATCAATAAAAACCATCAAGTTAGTGAACGTGCCGGAGGGAGAAGGGTGCATAAGACGCGTTCACTCGTGTTGGACACATTTTTTGCGTACCTAAGCCCTGTCAACACTACTAGCAAAAGTTCACGGAACTTCGCGCGAAAGTTCAGTTCCGTAAGCCTATCTCTGTGGGGACAAGGCCTTTCATTTGGACGTATTTCTATCAAACGGAACTAAGCGCCAAATTGAGTTCCTTTTGAGGAATTTAGAATGCCGGATAGCGCGTTCTGTCAAACGGAACTGAGCGCCATGGAAAAACATTGCGAGTACAGGACGGAATGAGCCAATCCAAGTCCCCCTCTACCTTCCTCCTCCGATGGAGCTTAGTTCCGATTGACAGAAATACGTCCATTTGTAAGAAATGAACTAAAAAAATAAGAAAGAACAAACATAAATGTGGTTTAATAATTTTAACTTCCACCGCCGTGCCGCGCTGACCACACTGGGTTTGGCGCAATGCGTGAAGTATTCATGTAGTCTTGTAGGCACTGTGCGTTTCACGCCGCGCCGACCGCTGTTGACCGTACTGTGTTTGACGCAATGCGTGAAGTATTCATGCAGTCTCGTGGGCGCCAATATGTGTTACGTGCCGACCGCCGCGTCGAGGGCTTCTCCTTTTCATCTCAAGTCCTCGTCATCATTTCTCTTTGGGCCGCGCCGCTCCAGGTCAAATTACGTGTTTGGTTTCTCTCTTAACTCAACTAATTAAAGGTGCGCAGTCTTTCGCATAACCGAAATGCGACAAAATTAGAAATTAATGAACTCTCAGGAAATGAGAGCTTTTGTCACCTTTTCTTGATTGTAATTTTTTTCTGAATCCGATTTTTTTGTACCTGCATTTAAAAAAATTGCGAAATTTGCCGCCCCCTAATTTTGCCGTCATGGGCCGCGGCCCATGTGGCCACCCCTTTAATCCGACCCTGAATGCAGTTAACTCAAAGCCGTCAAAAATTGAGGTAGTTACGCACTTCTGCACTTTCGCCATCGATAGAGTAAGTTATGGGGTTAAAGTTAAATTTTGCTGAAAATATGCTTGATGCGCCCTAATCAAGGATCATAATTTTGAAAAAAAAATGTTATAATATGGTTAGAGGCCTCGCAAGCGCCGCGCCGCGTCTAAAAATTGGTCTTTTGGCGCTAGTTGTGATGCATGAGGGAATTTTTTTTTTTTTTTTGACGACAACATTTAGGAATCCCGAGCCGGGAATTAAGCACGGTGAATGAGGAGGGGAGGAGGGCGAGAAAGCGCTAAAAGGTGAAAATTTAAATAAAAAATATCTTACTTTTTCTAAACAAGTCCATATTCGGAAGTCTTCGTTGCTGGCGGTCGCCAGCCTTCGTCGAGATCACCATGTATTAGGACGGCAAAGAAAGCTCACACGTCACACGTCGAACAACGCATCGATGTCTCTAGCGCTGATGTAAACATGGTTTTTGTTGATTAGTCGGTGACTTTTAATTTGCAAGTGCAAGTGTGGTTTTGGTTTCTATTCATGAATTTCCTATAATTTATTTGTAGTGCTATTGAAAGCTTTGAATCGTACTTTATCCTAGTTCTGTGTCCATGGTACTCCATATTCAATCATGATTTGTGCCAAGTTATTCTTAATTTTGTCATTTTTTGTGCTGATGGACTGCAAAGACCCAAGAACTGCCTTGTACATGGACAATGGTTTTGACCAAACCACTGTTTATCCCTTGTCGAGACAAGAAAAACGTGAGGTAGAGCATGAAATATTGAATCTTCTTGGATTATCCGCGAGACCACGCCATGTAACAAACTCTACACTGAAAGGTGGCTCAGCACCCAGATTTCTTCTTGATGTTTACAAGTCTATGCTGGACAATCCTAGGTCACGGAGTACACGCAGCGAATTCAATCTTGGAGGCAGAGACTTACAGTCAATTGATGAAAGTGACGTGATCATGAGTTTCTCTAGTTTATGTAAGTAAGGAATTTTTTGTATTACACTCAGTCGTAATATTATCTAAGTATCACTAGTTTTGTTCTAGCGGCAAGCATCGTAGAAGATGAAACTAGAAACAGCTCTGACTTGGTGTATACCATTATCCTCATATAATATTGTACAGTTAGTATGGCAGGAGGAGGGACGTGTCATTAATACCATACATAGACTTACAACACAATCTAGACCGCGCGCCAGACCTGACTATAAGCAGGATAGGCGAGACAGGTTGGGGTTAAAGACGAGCCTTCACCTGAGTTGATGCAGCCCACTATAAATATAGTGCTGCATGACGCCCATTGTAAGAGTGCGGCTGCACGTCCATTTTGCTCAGAGGTACCCCTGATTCCTCAAATTTTTTGGTACTACCTGCAATCCAGGCTGGTTACCTATCATTTCTCTGGAAGATCCTGCCGCACGATTGTGTTGGATGTCTATGATAAATACGCTCCAACTAAACTATCAGAACCAAGGTAGTCATTCAGTTGCATGATAGCATTAGTGGAGTCAGGGTGCTGCTCTTCCTCTCAAAATGTTCTTCACCCATCCGGCAGTTTGAGCAAGAGGAAATCATCAACACATCAATGCGTAGTCATATTTGCTTCTCCCAAATATATTCAAAGAACCGTATCTCTAGCCCATGTGCATGATATTTCCGCGTATTGTATAGAAATTTTGAAGTGTATTTTAATGAAGCATTGAAATAATTCTCACTTAAGAATAATTAGTTCTACAGGCATTCCTTCTGTCTTTTTCATGTTTTCTCATTTTCATACTTTCCAGATCATCATGTGAGTGGTGTGCGCCATGAAAGAGGTAAACGTCTATGGTTTGATGTATCAGAGGTCCCTGCGGGTGAAACCATTGTCGGCGTGGAGTTGAGGATTTATCAAATGACCAATGTATCGATAAAACCTGTCACTGGTTTGGTCGTCACACTTTATCAAGTTCTTGACACTGATGGGTAAGTGTAAATACCTTCTTTCCTCACATAAAAGGTAGCGAAAATATTATCAGATCACTGTTGTGATCTTGCCATGCAAGCTGTGTTTTCTCCAAGACTATTCTGAGAGAAAAAAAACTTTATTGTGAACTTTTTGAAATTATTGCTCAAAATTTGAACGACGAGGAGCTCCAAGTAAGGAGGAAAACTACTACCTGCAAACTAAAGCAGAGTGACTATAACTTGAGTTAAAATAAGCACCAGTAGAATTATTTGATATTATTTGTAATTATTTGGTGGAGCTCTGGTGAGATCGCTGTCAGTGGCAGTTGGGTGTCGTAGAGCTCACAGAAGCGCTATAAGAGCGACTTATCAGCAGTAGTAGAACGGACTACTAGACAAGGTACGAATTTAATCATTCTGATAGGTACATGTTTCTTAACCAGAATTTCACGTAGAACACGATTCGCGCAACGAAAATTACTGAAACCAACTCCTAACGGAGGTATTAACATTTTTATTTCACATTGGTTACAAGGAATTTGAACTGCCCGCTCACAAGAAACTCAAAGCTCTACGTGAGTCAAATCATGCACTACAACGGTTTCAGCAAGCTTCTCAATCAAAGAATGTTCATTTCCCACCATGTGTTTTTCAAACTGTAAGTAATTTGCTATAGCTGAGCCAAAGCGTCAAGATTGAGGTTGCCAGATTTTTTTATCGCAGAGACTGTTCTTCAAATTCTGTGAGTAAAGGGATTATTTGGACTGCATTTTGCAAAAAGGAATCAAGAGCGTTCCAGTATTGCTAACATTGTGCAACTTTTTTTTACCTTGCAATATAAACTGATCATCTAAAAAAGTTTTATATTTTTACTCGCAATAATCTATAAATTGAAGACACAAGTTACCGTTGTAGATTTCATTTTTTCATAATTTCAGTAATTTTATTGCAACCACATAAGTTGTACAGTCCTAGCAACATTGGAATGCTCTTGGTTTCATTTTGTACATTGTCAGCACAAAAACTACTCAGAAAACTTTGTATTACTTTCATTCTACCATCATGAATAGCAAGTGATCAATTTTCCTTGAATTGGCGTTAGTCTGAGTTTGATTATTATTTTCTTTTTTTCACAAATTAATTTTATTTTCGCATCTAGAGAGCGGGAATTGGAGGTGGTTGATTCTGTAAACACTACAAGCAGCAATGAAGGTTGGTTACTTTTCAATGTCACGAGAGCTTTCGCCTCTTGGGTAGCAATTCCTTCCTCTAACAAGGGTCTGTATTTGTCGGTTCATCTGAACACTAGAAATGGTAAGTCTGTCTGATTTAGTATTCCCATTATTTAAGCATACACACAAATTTTAACTGTGAAAAAATAGTTGCCATGCTACTATTGAACTCCTAATTAACCCATTCGCCTCATTTAACGAGTATACTTGTCAGCGCGCGCCTGAGACATATCTTAGTTGATGAGTTAATTCGTGCTATCTGTCGGCGTTGCTACGCGATTGTTTTGGTCGTGTTTTTTTCCGCTTTTCCGATAGATTGCATCTCACGCGTTGCAACGCCGATAGATGGCGCTAGTTAACTCGCCAGCTGAGATATGTCCTAGGCGTGCGTTAACAAGCAAACTCATCATGTGAGGCGAACAGGTTAATGCATTCTTTTATGGCTTTGAGATTCGCACGGTGTCCTGCAGCTTATGTACCGCAGAACGTTTTTGTTGGCTGGGTTTTTAGCCTTGCTATTGAATACCCCCGCCTTTTTTTTCATGTCTTTTTCCGAGAGGGGGTAGGGACACTTCAGCAGGCAACAAATAAAACTGCTTTGAACATTAAACTATCCGTACAAGTGACTTAACAGTAACAAAAAACTTCAAAATCTGGATGGTATGATTTGCTCTCAACAGAAAACAACTGAATATAAATTGATATAAGTTACTAGTCAGGAGTTAATAAACTAATTTTGGTGCAAGTGTTTTGCTCCACATTATAAAGAAGTAGAAATGATGGTTTGAAAATGAGAATTTGCAATCAGTAACGCAGCTCAGAAAATGAAAGTGGGTGCTGCATGGCCTGTGAGAATTCATAGATGAAGAGCAATACACCAAACAGTTTAGAAACCCTGATATATGAAACCAAAGGAAAAACAAATTTGTGAACAAAACCAAAATTTTACTCAGAATGCCTGGGGATTTTAGTGGTGATAATAGCCACCAGTGGCGTGGCGTGAATTGCGATGTATTCGATTGTTCTGCCATTTAAACCTATGGTAAAGAATCGATTATTGAGGTGTTCGCTGTGAACACCCTGTTTATCGATCCTTTTTCATAGGGTTAAATGCCATAATAATCAATGTATCGCAAAGCATGCCATGCCACTGATAGGTACAGCGTTTCTGTGGACTAGAAAACTGAAATTGAAATACCTACAGTTCATACATTTAAAGGACTCCTTTTAAAGAATTTTCCTCTCTGAGTGAGAATTGCAAACTCATTTGTGAGTTTTTGAAAACATCTCTTAAATAACTTCTCATGAAGTATAGAAAGATTAGGTCAGAAAAAATTCCAAGACTGAAAAAGAATGACTATTTTTTGTCCTCGGAGACGAAGCCTCAACTTTCAGTGCAAACATGAAAAGTGCATTTCGAAAATAATTTTCAGATTCCACTTTTTATTATTCCAAAAAATTGTTTTTCAGCACTTTCTGATAATCAGAATGTGTGGCCTGTTTTAGAATGACCTACATATTTAGTATGAACGTACTTGGCATTATGCTTCAACAAAAATTATTTTTCCACCTGTAACTTTGTTTTATTTGTGGCTAAACCAATTGTAAAATAAAATTTTTGATGTAGCTCATGAAATGCGAACGGAAGAGGCAGGTCTGGTCACAACAGCCACTCCTGGAAGTGAAGAAAGGCAACCATTCATGGTAGCATTTTTCAAAGCCAAGAATCCCGAAAAGCGTGTCCGGAGCCGGCGAACCCGAGAGGCAGAAAGGCGAAGACGGAAGAAGTCAAATGATGAAAGCTCTTATCCTCACAATCCTCTTCTAAGTAAAATTTCTGATATTCTTGAAAATTAAAATCTTAATGTACTATGTAAAATCATGAGCAGAATACTGCTGTGCCAAGGAAAAATGCCGTATGAACCCTCAGGCATTGCCAAATTTCCTCTGGCAAATCACTCATTTTCAGTAAAATTTTAAATATTTTTCTGCCAATTTCTCAGAGAATTTTGTTCGTACTTTGATCTAAAGTTCCTGAAAATTTAAAGGTAAAATATTCATAATTTTCCTCAAGAATAAACATTTCATTAAAATAAATTTGGCAACTCTTAAATGTTCATACGGTGTCCTTCCTTAGCACTGTAACTGGTCCTTTCCCTTTTCATTTGACAGCCTTGCTTCACCCTTTATTCCTATCGACATCTACACAGAGTCATTTCTTCCCCTCCCTGCCTCTTGCCTGTCTTGCACTTATCTACACCTCTCCTAATCCAGAACACTTATTCCACCATTGCTTGGGCAATTTGCTTGTGGCTTTGGGCCACTTTCTTTCTCCAGCTGCCCCACCCTGCCCACCCATCATCATTGCCAGCGGGCCGACTATTGACATTTCTTGTTTCTTTGACAGACACAGGTTAAACGGCGGAGCGTGTTTGGTTGGCTATGTCTTATCACTGCTTTGTCATGCCTTTGTCAGGTGCAATAGACGACATACTGTCAGGAACTGAAGAGGTGCCTTTAACTTGTCCTGAATTTCACCCGACAAAGGGACGAAAAAGTAGCGATAAGGCATAGCCGACCAATCACGATCCGCCGTTCAACCTATGTCCGCCCGACAAACTTATTTCAACAATCGGCCTGCTGGGCAGTTTTACATGTCAGTTCAGCTTTTTCAGCAACTTAATAGCAACATTTTGGAACTTTTGAGGGTTCTTCAATGATTTTTAGGCCACAGTGAGCTCTTACCTCCAATATTTTCTATAATCATTTTCTAATTAGTGGAAGGTTTATTAGTACCATTGACATTTCACAACTCCAATCAAATTCATGCGGAGAATATTAAATAGTTTAGTGCCAAAAAACTTAGAAGTTCACCTGTAAACAAAATTTGAAGTTTCCTGTAAACACTGAAAAAGGAAAATTCTCCACCATTCATGGACAAAGTTGTAAATCTTCACATCTACCATTCAACTTATCTACCAAAGCATCGCCTATCATGTTTCACCAATTACGTTTCAAGTGGCTAGGTAGTTAAAATTTCCCTTTTGCTTTATGCACGGGACTGCGTGATTTTCTTAAATATGAATATGTAGTTTCACTCTTTTAATACAAAACTTTTTTGTTCTTTTTGCACAGGCACTGCTCAACACCTTTCAGCTAGAAGTTGTCAGTTGCAGACGTTGTATGTCAGCTTTCAAGATTTGGCTTGGCAGGTAAGTTTACTTCAAACGATTGTTTTGTAATTTTTTGAATAATTTATTTGAATCACGGTAAAGAAAATTAGACCAAAAATAGTAGAATCTATTGTATCATAATTCATAATGAACGCTGACTTTAGTTAAATACCATTAATCCATGCTGCACTAACAAAATTCAAGGAAAACTGAATTTCTTCAAGGATCTGCATAGTAGAAAAAAGTTACTGTCATGGACAAATGTGCAGTCTCTTTATTCTGCAGTAGAAAAAAGAGGAGTGGGAGATCTCAGGGTTGCCAGGGGTCTCAGGGTGGTCTGGAACACCAAGAAAATCAATAAAAGTCTGGAAATTTGTGACGACCAAGGAAAGTCAGGGAATTTATGAAACATCTACTAATCACTAACACATCACTGGCTACTGATTTCAAATGAATAAAAAGGTGGAATACAATGAAAAAAAAACCCCTGCTGGAATCTTGCAATCACTAATGACTGGGTCATAACCATGGAGAAGAATCAATACTTCCTAGACCAACCGTACCTGAAAATTGGTTGGGAGGCTAGAAAACATCTGATAGCAGCCTTATACAGGGCTCTTACAGGATGAATCTGAAAAAGATATTTTACTTCTACAAGTAAATTTTGACGGGAGGAAGATTTTCCCTTCCAACTTCTAGTCTAAAGGCCTTAAATGCAGCAAATGGCAGCTGCATCTTTTCCTAGGTAGAGAAGAATTTCAACAATGGAAGTGGGGCCAGATAAGAACTAAAGGGGGAAAAAAGTTGCTGAAGTAACATCTCAGATGTTAAAAATCTGCGTTACAACTCTTGAATGTTGATACGAATGCTAAATACTAAATTATATTTACAGCCAGGGTGTCCATACTTAAATACATTCTTCAAGTGTTGCACAAATCTTTAACATCCAGAATGTTACCTCAGCTACTTTATTTTCTGTATACTCTGGACGAAAAGTTGTCGACATATAATTTTACTAATATTTGTCCTGAAGTAATTTTATGCAAAAGATATGAAAAGAAATGGATATATCAGACTCTTTAGTAGGACTCAGACTCTAAATTGTATTGGTTGCTGTAAACATTTTCAATGTCTAGTACAGTGTTGCAGAATTTGATGGGACACTTTCATTGTAACTTACAGACACAAGATAGTCTAAGACGTTCGGAATGTAGAACAGTTTTATAAAAAATCCCCTACGTACAATTAAACTTTTACTAAAGAGATCAATCTTATCATCAGTGTAGAGGGGCAAAAGAAACCAATGCAATTATGAAACCCTGTATGGACGTTATTGCACGAGCCGATTCAATGAACATTGTTGCCCCATTGTTCCACAAAGGAATTAATTTTATTTGTTATATAACCATAAAATACCAAAATCTAGCATCTTCATCCGTTTACACCTCATTTGATATTCAGTTAATCTCTGCTAAGTGTCATCATTATCAGGTAGTTGTTTACTTTTTTCTGACTTTAGTTCAGCATGTAACTATTTTTTTTTAAATTTTAGGATTGGATCATCTCACCGGACGGGTATGGGGCCTCCTATTGTAGCGGAGAATGCAATTTCCCACTTAATGCTCACATGAACGCAACAAACCATGCAATAGTGCAAACTTTAGTGCACCTCATGTCTCCTTCAAGTGTGCCGAAACCGTGTTGTGCTCCAACAAAATTACAGTCAATCTACGTCCTGTACCACACAGATCCGTACAGTGTCACTCTGAAAAAGTACCATAATATGGTCGTAAAAAGCTGTGGCTGTCATTGATTCTCATTTTTTACCAAAAGACTCGTAAATTGACACGAAATGAAGGAACCTTGAAAACTTCTTGTCATCGGTTCAAAACTCTTTTTACTGAAATTATTGCATAATATTTTACAAACGAAAGTTAGTGGCCGGTGGTAAATTTCTATTAGTTTGTATAGATGTATTTTGTTTGATGTAACAAGTCAGAACAGTTCGTAACAATCATATTTTGTTCGGATTCAGTTTCTGATAAGGGGATGTGCCCTATTTTAACTTGAATCATTTTTGCACAATCTAGCAATATTATCGCAACATTGTTACAGAACCATCGTAATACGCTTGAAACACGTCATGACAAAAGTGTGACATTTGTTAACAGGATTTTTAACCTCATTTATAACTTCTCCGCTCTCATTGGTCATGTACGAGTGACACAAATATCACAAAATTTTCAACAGAAAACAATTGTTGCACCGAACAAAATACGTCCATTATTTTAAGATGTTTCAGTTTTTCCATTCAATCGAGGTGATTTAATGGAATTAAGTAGTTAAGTATTTTATATGACAAAGAACAAAAGCTGTGAGACACACCAGTCAATAGACACAAGTTGGTGATCATACAATCGTAGCCAAGATGATGCCATGACTGCATTACCTAGAGTACTCTCACGTAGAGGGAAAAATCTCACATGGAGCATAGTTTCCCTCCTGGAGCTATGCTGTCTGGTGCAACACTATGCACATCCAATCAGAGAGCAGCTGTAGATGTGTACCACGCCTGATTGGACCCACCATCAGTACAGCGCAGCTTTCTTATTTTCTTCTTCCACCCTTTGATGGTAATACTCTGCATGATGCATAGTCATGACGTCACCTTGGCCATGATCTTATGATCACCAACTTGTGTTCATTTTGTATGAATAATTTCAGTTGTAAACTGGTGTAATGGTTGACTTATCAATGTTAAATGACCAGAATCAAATTGGTTCGTTCGATTTTCAACGCTTCTAGGAAGGGGCCTGTTTTAAGTGTTCTGAGACTTGGCTTACCGCCGGCCTTACGAAATAAATTGACTTTACAATTTAAGATGTATTTTATTCAAATAATAATGTGCATTTATCAGCACCATCAATATTAATTCCTTCATAAGAGGTTGTATTTGTTTTCTTTGAAACTGTAGAACACATTGAATGATATAGTCCCTCAATCGGTCTGTCTCATTTGAACTTTAACTATTTGTACCAGCAAAGACTAAGGAAAGTTCAAAGATTTTAAAATTTTGATAGCCAACAAACAAAAAAATTACTTTGTACTACAAGCACACAAAACAAATTGGATCAATTAGCTGTGGGTCTCTCCAAGTCTTTTCTGTGACACTTTTTTTAAGGGGTTTTTTTTTTTTTTTGAACTCTTTGTATTGTCCGAATGTTACTCGTGTTGCTAATAATTTTTCTTTTTATTCTATGTACTTAGTTCTTGCACTTCAAAGCCTTTACTCGTCATCATTTTTCTTGGAATGAGACAATGTTTCGTAACGCAACAGCTACACATTGAATCTCATCCGTAGGGGGCTGCTTAGAATATACTCACTGCTGTTACGGTGAATCATTCTGTCTACCTGAAGAATCTTTGTCCAAGAAGCATGTACTATATCTCTGCCCGGGTTATTTCAATTTTTAAATATCATTATGACTAATTTAAAAAAAAAAAAATGATTGAGGTGAAATTAAATGCACCCCAATATTGGTGGTTATTTTTGTATACATCGACCTTCATTCTCAGGCTGTGCAATTTTTTTTTTATTCATATACTTATGAAAAATCTTTCAGTGAACTAAATATTTTTTATAGTACCATTTGTATACTTTTTTATAAGTTTAGGAAAATCAAGAGCTTTTTTCTTTATAAATTGTCAATTAAGGTTCTTAAAAAATGTCTAACTGTAATCCTTAGTCTTCAGTCAACCGTCAGATTTTTTTTACAAAACCATCCATGTTTAATTATTTAATTGAGAAAGGTTTCATCAATATATTCGTCAATCAGCTTGACTTTTTGCACTATCCTAGCTAAAAAATGTTGTAACAATTTTATTTTCTGTTTCAAAATCGAGAGAATATAAACTTCCTTGACAAAGCCTTTATTAAGCACTTGATTCTGCAATAATTTCTCTATCTACAAGATGTTATTATTGCCGTGTTATAACAATTTTAGGGTATTACCTGATGCCTCTTCAAACTTTTCATATTATTGAACATTTATTTTTGTAGAATTCTGTGAATTTGTGCTTTAACTATTTCCTAAGGTCTTTCTTTAAGTACCTGGGAAAAGAGTGGCCTTGAGCTTGACAAAAAAAAACATTAAAATAGTATCTTATCAAAGTCTGTAAGTTATGAAGTGCCATGGTGAATTTATCGATGCAGAGATGTATATGGATATTATTTAATAAACTTGTAAAAGAGGGGGCAATCTCTGGACCAGAATAATTATCGCTATGAAATTTAATGAAACTGAACCATTTTATGGATCCACCTATTTTCAGCCATGGTCATTTTTGTCTATAATATGTATTCTCAGTCTTCATTACAATGCGTTGATTGACTTAAGCACATCGGGGGAAAATTTGGTTTTGTTTTTACGCTAACAAAATGTTTCATTAAAAAATTATTTTAATATAATATTATTTTCATAGATCTCTAAGTCAGACTTTTTTTACTCTGTCTCTCTTCTCTTGCATTGAAATTTTTCTTTGATTGAGATTTTTGCCTTATACTTAAAAAACTAATTTTAGGATGAAACATGACACTAAATTTTCTAAGAAAAACCATTCTGCATTTTTTATGTGTCAGATCAACCTCTGTACTCAGCTTTAAGTGGAATAATAAATGTGAAACCTCTGAATTGTAATTTTTGGAAAGAATTTTCAGAAAGTGTTTATTGCTCTGTTAATGCGTTACAGCTGTCAGGATGTCATTACGAATATAATTATGTTTATTATATCACTCATAGCAAACAAATTTTCAACATGAATCTAGTTTCTTCCAAATTTGAGCAAGGTTGAACATTGTTGAAAAGAACGGATATGGTACATCGTAAGGTGCTGTTTCTAAATTAATTTATTTTAAAAGCTGAAAGGTATTATCAAAAGCATAGGTATATTGTACATTTACAAATGAAAATTTCATTAAATGTGTGCCATTATAAATGGTGAAAAGAAAGTGCCCTATTTTAGGAGATGCAAGGCTGATATATGAATGTAATTTAGTCGTTAAGTCCCAGTGCATCAAGGATCTTGAAGGTCTCTTCTGAAAAAATAATATTAGTGCCTTATTAGAAATTAATAGATCTGAACTTGTGTTAACTGCCTTTACCTCTACCCACATACCAGGTGACTTAAATCTATGGTTATTGCAACAGCTCACAAGTACCTATTTAAAAGGATTTGAAAAAATCAAAATGACCATCTCATAGACCATGAGTTGGATTTCTCTGCTTATTTAAATTATTTAAAGTTTTTGTATTCTCTCTCTGTAATAAAAGTAAGCTTCCCAAAGAATGTTTTGTCTTTAACGCATTCCAGTCTGAAGCCCAATTCACACAATTAAACTTTTCATGCAACTCTTTTTCCTCTTTTGTTGTTGAGAAGTTGAATCTAGTGGGACTGAGGCAATAACACAACAATTTGATGAAAAGTTGAATGGAAACTTGAATGTGATGTCACCTTCAACTTTTCATTCAACATTCTATCGCATTGGCTCTGCTAATTTGAAAAATCCTCTGACTGACATTAGCCGAAGCTGTATTTTTTCAAACCAAAAGCTACGGAGGTACCCAAATTCCATTAGATGATATCACACGGCAACAGCAGTTGAATCAAATTTAGTACATTTCAACATTCAACTTTTCGTTGGCTTTTAATTGATGAAAAGTTGAATAGTATAAATGGGGCTCAAGTCAGCAGAATCTTTAAAAGTGTATGAACTCAGAAATTATCCTCCTCTGCAGCTGTAATTTCTATCAATTGTTTTTCTCTCACTCAACTTCTCTGATGATTCCGATGATCTCAGGACTTTCAGTAGCATCAGTATTAGTTGGATCAATCATGTGACCATTTTATTTTACTTTTAATCTTTTCCTTTTTAGGGAGCCCTCTTACATTATTATAATTATTGCACTTCATCTATTCAGAAGTATGGAATATGAAAGTGAATCCACCCTTTTTGCAGAAGTTTCAGTTAGACTTTAAGTAGTGCTTTGTATAATTATCATTTTCTACGAATGTGCCTTTTCAGTACCTACTTTTTGTAAATAAATGTAAATGTATTTTCTATTTCTCTACCAACAATGTTATTAATTTCTTTATTGTCCGTCAATGTCTGGGACAGGAGCTCAAGAAGCAAGTACATGAAATTTGAATATGTACAATGCAGTAAATTACTTTTGCTATTGAGGCATCTTTCAGTAAGAGGGCGTATGGGACTTCCATTGCTGCTCAGATTGTGGAACGTAGCTCTCTCTAATTGTAAATAACTTATCCGGCAGTTCTGCTGTGAATTTCTACCTGAATCTGCTCCGAGTTTTTCTTCGCTATCGTAGAGAAGTAAGTCGACTGAGATGGAATTTCATCTGCCGCAAACGCTGTGAAAAATTGCACAATCCTAGCAGCATTGCAAGCCCTATACACTCTTTTACTGAAAAAATTCTCAAAAATTGAGTGAGCAACAAGATCACTATCTATATATTTTAATAGAGATTTGCTGATATATTTAAGTTAATGAACGGATCAGCATTCTGATATGTGTCCTCTTCAATATTTCACACAAAACACAATTCGCTCATCAAAACTCACTGAATTTAACTCCTGACCAGGGTTAGAAAGATTTTATTCATCACTGGTTAGAAAATTTAAATTTTCTGCTCATAAGAAAAATCAGAGTTCATATGATTCAAATCGTGCACTACAGTTTTCTCCCGCCCCTTGTTGCTCCAAGTGTAAACAACAAGTAACAGCTGAGCTAAAATGACGAAATTGAGAATACCAGAGTTTTACACAGCATAGATTGTTACAGTAATGTTCAGTGTTTAATTTAATTCAAGTAGATTATGGTTTTTTTCATCAGCAGAAAGTTTGAATTAATGCATTGAAAAACATCGATATCCTTGTTAAGAGTTACTTAATTTTTGTTGTACAAATCAATTTCTGGGTGAAAATTCGATGAGAAAACATAAATCATAAAATGCTTAAATTCGCACCTTGTCTAGTGGTCCATTCTACTTAAAAATAAAAACTACTGGGTGAGCTAAAACCAAGGATGTCCTGTCAAATTGATAAATTTTGCAGAATGAATGTATCTGCTAAATAACACAAAATGCAACTTCTTAAATGGGGATTACAGTTCTATGACATCATTCAGAGATACGATGCCCTCATGTTTAACGGACCCTTCACAGAAAATCAGAGTTTTTGGCACCTGTTAAAGTTTGCTTCATTTAATGTAAGTCTCTCTTTAACCACCTGAACACATTAAAGGTTTTTAAATTGAACTCTACATGCGCCCCTAAGTTAAATAGGGCTGAATATGAATATTTTAGCATTTTTAAATGTATTTCCTAATGAAGACGAGATAAGTATTGCCACTGTGCAAGATACATGCGGAGCCTTTTGTTTTGAGCCAGTCTGTCTAATCTTCTCGGATAGCTTTCCAAAAAGAGAGAGGAGTTCCCCTTGATCACCAACAATTCTACCAGATAGTGTGCGTAAAAATGCTGAAGAATTCACATTTCAGCCCTGCTTTACTCTTTCCCGGTACACAAAAGCTCCATTTCAAAATCTCATTGTGGATCTCAACTAAAGGTATGACTCCATAGTAGAGGTAGATCTGAAAACTAATTAAAAAATTTTGTTAATCAGGTCAGCAGGTCTTGCCAAAGATCATTTAGTAGCTATTGGATTTAATTAGATAACAATCTTCCCTTCCCCCACCGAATAGTTGTGAACTGATTATAATACGGTGCGCAACCCCTAATTTTAATACATTTCTTAAAGAAGTGAGGAGTGCGTACTTTCACTCCCTCATGAGACAAGGAAATTTTAAGTTCCTGATAGTGGTTAAGGGCGGGGGGGGGGGGGGGATTTGCTCCTTTACAACCGTGCCTAATCTGCATGATTTTTCATGAAGGCACGATGGGACCTCTGAAATTGTCAAGAACATAAACCCTAGAAATGTCAAAACACGCTTTTTAAAGATAAGAGTTTACGTAATAACGGTGTTCACTTCATAGATTTTGATTACAATCCCAACAAGTACTCACTAATGATGAAATTTTTTCGGAACTCAAAGCATGGGAGATTACTTCGCACTATATCGGAGGCACAACCATGCAAAATTGCAAATTTTATGAAGGGTACGTGAGCAGATCGCAATTTTGTTTTCTTTTAGTAAGTAGGTACATATTACACGAAAAAAAGAAATTTATTTTTTATATCCGCTAAGAGATGTCGTAGGTCAAGTCGTAAGAGGTTGCGAATCTACTTTCCCGCCTTCCCGGAAATGACAGGGTGGTGAAGTACGGTGAACTGACAGGGGTAGAACATGCACTCGGGGTACGAAGATGGGCAAGAACCTGTCAATAATAAAGTAATCATAAGACTTCGATAAAGTCAGTATCCTTCAGGCCTAAAGTTTGAAATTCATTTGCATCTGCCATTGAGAGCTCGGTTCCCTACGTATTCATTAACGTCCCACGTTATTATCTCATCTTGGAATCGGGTACTTCATTTTTCCCTACTCTAGAAGTTGGCATACTTGATCGTCAGGTATTCAGTAAAATTCTTTCATTCAAGATGGTCGTCTTACGTGTGAGGATTTGAAGTGTGACAATTTTTCGACTCTAATTCGTCGCTCTTTTGAAATAAATCGGGCTTTAACAGTGTCTGTTGTATGTAGATTATTCCTGTAATTATATAAGTTAGTGTTGTAGCATTGATTATTTTGCTTTTTTCTCTTGAATTCGTGATCGTGTTGTGAAAAGCAGGCTTGCGCGATTGTGTCTGCAGAAATGACAGCTAGAAAAAAAGTGAAGAAATTATTCGATTCATGCTCGTTCGGTTGTTTTTGAATGCTGTTTTAGTGTTTATGTTGGATTAGCGCTATTTTGGATACCTTTTCTCAATCATGGATCGTGGAGATACTATGAAAAGTGTTGTCACTGATGCTGAACCTACATATGATACTAGACAGGTATGTAACCAAGACTCTTATTGTCTTCTCATGTCAGAGTACAAATTATCTCTTCGTATCACGTACATTTACACAAATCATTTTCACAATTACTGCAGTTTTCTGTCATAGGATCTGCACCTGGGTTAAGGATCCCCAGCTTTGCCCGTTCCTTGATTGGAGCCATGTTTGTCACACGAGGGCAACAGAACAATATTTTACTCTGTTCTATTGATTCTAGAATTTATCCCTTCGAAAATGATGTCTTAAAATGAAGCCATGCTTTGGAGCTCCATATTTAAAGAAATTAACAGTCAGAAGTCAGTACATGTCTCACAGATCCATCTAGATGAGTAGGAATGTAACCTAGTTTTGATGTTGCCATCAGGTCTAGTCCCCGTGTTTCCCCTTCTTGTCGCTACAATAGGAGAATCATTTTTACTAAGCTTACACTCTGTTCTTTAGTTGTTGAAAAGTGGCTTTACCGTACTTTAAGTGATGCTGACAATTTCATAATCCCTATTGTAGTGAAACAAGGCCATTCATCGTTTTTCCCATGTTGTCAAATAAGCATGATCCCCAAACCAGTGACATTATTCGTAAATTAAGGTGCGTGAATGATTTTTTCCCTCCCTCTTGCCTAAATGACGGTGTTTATGCTCTTTCCCACTTGTGCAAATGGTCAAGTTAAATATTAATCGTAATTGGGCTTTTCAGAATTGAGTTGAGACTTAGTAAACAGAAAATGAGATGCTGAGGATTCTACTAAATAATTTTGATAAGAAGGCTGTATACATTTGTAAGGTGATAACTGATAAGTCATGTTATCTGAAGTTGATATAATCGTGTCTTCTGTCTTAATTATTTACCCATTGGACTACTTAGGTAGAGTCCACGCTAAATATGCTCGAGTACGCTTCTTTTAGACCGCAACAGAAGATCGGCCATCTTGATTCTTGCATTTATTTCCAATGCTAAACTGACATCATGCGATCCCCTGCCACAGTCTAGAAGTGTGGAATTATTCGGCGAGGACTTACACTAATCCAGAACCGATTAATAAAAGATACGGTTTACCCAGAGGAAAAGAAATATTCAGCAAGATTTATTCATTTCATGGCAAAAGGAAAGTCAAATTCTGTTCACATGCACAGTTCTTCATAGCACCATCTGACTGTATTAATCTCGTGTTCAGCTGCCACCTCTGTCAAACTCTCCATGACAGATGGGGAGCAAATTCCCAGAATTACCGTGTTTGCGACCATGTTTGGAGTCTCCTCAAAAAGTGGCAACCCTGCTAATGTGCCTATTCTCTCCCTAAGTATCTGTTTATGGATGGTCTGATTATACACAGAAAAAGGAAGGCATGAGTGCAGAAAGTGCTTGACGTGGCCGATTGCTGACCGATCACGGACCAAATGTAAAGGCACTTGAAAAGGGGTAAAAAAAGTTGAAGGCATCTGGAAAAGAGGAAAATATGGAGGCAGAAAGCATAAATCTGCTATGCGCGTAGCGTTTTGTGAAGAAAACTGTGTAATGCGCTCTCTAATGCAAAGCAAACAGTGAGGCGCGCAAGTTCTATGTGGACAGCAATGTGAAGGCAACCTCGGAAAATGGGAAGGGTGGCTCCAATAATGTGAAAGCAAAGAATTGTCTGCACCCCTGAAGGAAGGACTCTTACAAAAGTGAAGGCTCCTCCATATCATGGCCTCAACTTAGGAAGCTTTTGTTTGAGCCTAGGAATTCGTCTCACATAAAACTGATGGCACTGATGTTCTTCTCGCGAAATTTTACCCAGGACCAAGGTTTTACTCCTTAAATCCCTGTCGCACGCAAGTGGTCCATTTATATCTTTGATCAATGCAACAAGTTTATTGTGAGCACTTCAATCTTTTATTAATTATGTTCATGGCGTTTCCATCGAGACTTTTTAAAGTTCACCATTTTTTCAGCATCTTTCTGCCTCCCTCTTTCCATTTTCTGCACGACCTCTCGTTTTTATTCACCTAGACGCTGGCGAGTAGATTTTTTCTTCCTTCATATTCATCAGTTTTTTTGCAGTCAGGGGGGAACTTGAAACACCCACTGGATATCATGTCGTCTGACAGATGCCGCGAATCATTATCAAACAATGTCAAGGGAATTCTGGCCCATAAAAATTTCAATATCACCTCCCTGCCCACACCCATAGTAGATATAGATCCTGAGGCACTCAGATCAATTCTGGAGTTCTGGCGAAACCAAGTTCAACAAAGCATCATTACATTTCAAGAACCTCTCATTTTATTTTACAGTTGTCCCGCTTTTATATCACAGAACTGTTAGCGAATTCTCAACTATTCAACCTTCAGAAATATCTCAATTATCTCGAAGATGGAATTTCGCGATAGCGCTGTTATCAGGGTTGCCACAGTCAAGAATTTTAAAAAGTCAAGAAAAACCGGGAAATGTCAGGGAAAATTTGTTAAATCACCTTCATTTGCTTTCTAGAATGAGTCTGAGGTTTCGAACAACAAATTTTGCCTGAAAACTATTTTCAATTATATGCCTTCTTAATCATCCGTCACATCTTCAATTGTCAGGGAACTCCACCAAAATGTGACCGGGAAATCAGGGAAATGTCATGGAATTTCATTTTCTAAATTGTGTGGCAACCCTGTGTTATGCCAGGGTTTCTGGCGGTCCGGAAATATGGAAAGTCAGGGAATTTCGCGAGTGGCGCCTTAAAAAAACCTAGCATAATATTTATGAAGAAGTAAAAAACGAGTGTAAATTTTCGAACCGTAAAATTTACCTTACTAGAGGTCCGTGATTTGGTATTTTCGCCACTGCAATGGTTATTCAGCTCTGGCGCGGCGCGCAGGCGCCTTCAATTTTTTTCATGCAACACGCGCATCCAAGGAGCACGAATAGATGCATCCAGGCGCTGTGATAACCCTCGCCTCCTCTCGCGCATCTATCGTCCAGCTAACGAAGGGAAACTGAGAACAATTCGATTGTGAAAATGGAATTACTAAACCACGTATCTCGATTTACAACGTTATACATTTCTTGTCACAATGGAGATGTTGCATGTGCAAGGAATTTGCGATTTGACCTCAACCTGAGAGGTTTTTTCTGAGCTTGGGAGTTGATATCAGAGAAAACCGGTGGCACCATCGTTTTTCTCGCGAACTTTTACACAAAAATTACCAGTCAAATCGCAAATTCCTCACACATGCAACATCTCCATTCACTGTCCAAAGAAAACCTACTTGTCTTTTTATGCTCAACACATAGTTTGTTCTTCTTCGTTTTTGACGATACTTCATAACGATTTTGCGCATCAAATTGTGTCACGGCTCGGCAATCTCAGCTGATGCCATTCGAGGAGTGCAAACAAACAACGTCTAAGTTCTAAGTGCCTTTCACCATAATTTGTATTTTCAGAAATGAAAAGTTTGTCCATAGTTCGGTAAAAGTCAGCGCAATGAAAATAATATAAATCTAATTAAATGTAAGTGGGAGTTTTGTTTCAAGGTCAGGGAAAAGGCAGGGAAAGTCAGGGCGTTTGCAAATGACAACATTAACCAGTGGCGTGGCGTGCTTCGCTATATATCGATTGTTATGCCATTTAAACCTATGGAAAAAGATCGATAAACAGGGTGTTCGCAGCGAACACCTTAATAATCGATTCTTTACGGCGCGGCGGGCGGGCAGCCAGCGCGGAAACGCGCATTGGCGCCTACAAACCTAACAGGGATACTTCACGCATTGCGCAATGCGTGAAGTATCCCTGTTAGGTTTGTAGGCGCCAGTGCGCCGCTGCTCCGCTTTGTGTTAGGCTCTAATATTGAATCTCGTGGAGTCAGCGTTTTTCAACTCATGACTTTGAAATGTTTGCACACTCTGTATGGATTATTCTCATTTTAATTGATGAAAAAAAATATGTAGTAAAGGAAAATATAATGTGCGATTTGTAAATATTAAGGTGGTTCCGTACAAACTTAAGGATTTTCAAAGCACCCGAATTTCTACACAATTTCTTATAGCCTTCTATAGCCGATGGCGAAAAAGCAACAGCCAGGCGATGGAGTGTAAAGCCCGGCGATAGGAACTATAGCCCGGCTGTATAATTTTTTATCGCTTCCTATAGCCCGGCCGTACGATTTTTTCCATTTTCTACAGCCAGCTATATGATTTTCTATCGCCTTCTTCAGTCGGCTATAAGAACTCCTATGGTATTTTGAAACGCAGCTCCTATCGCCAATTTTTACCAGGGGAAAGAAAATTCCTTAAAATTATCGAAGAAATCCGCACCATCGTTCTCTTTTAAGAAATTGAATTGCCCCGCTCAATTCGGCAACAGTTAATGTGGCTTGATTGCGCGCGGGCTGATTGTTGAAATTGATAGACAAAGTTATAGACAAAGAAGAAAAATGGGATACCTACGGAGGGATTCTATTGGTGGAAGCGGGTGGTTGCAATGGACGAAGGAGGTAAGTAATAGACTAACTATGGGCAACCCACGAGAGACCCTACCATAGTTTAATATCATAGTTCAGTATAATTGTATCATATACCCCCTCAGTCTAAAAGAACCACCCATTTCAACCAATAGGATCGCTCCATACTCCCTTTGTCTTCTTTCAGGGTGTCTACTAGTCCGGAAGTAGTAATGATTTTTTAATGACAGTCCGGAAGTACTGAAAAAGTTCGGAAATTCTGCAAGAAGGTCCGGATTTTTTTTTCATTTTCGTGTCATTTTTGTCGCAATTTGAGCGAGAAGCTCAAACATTTGAAATTTTTCGAATCTCGCAAATGGAGGTTCTGAAGAAGTACTGAATTTTTCTGTTGAGGAGGTACTGAATTTCTTGGGAATGTACAGAAAAACTACTGTAATAGTACTGATTTTTGGCCAGCCTGTTTTAGTAGATACCCTGTCTTTGTCTATCGCTTTGTCTATCAATGTCAAGAATCAGCCCGCAGCATGCATACGGTTTAGGAGAGGAAAGGAAGTCGGCTCTTTTAAATTTTCGCAGCGTTCCGTTTCCTCCTGCAGTCTTGGTCGCGCGGTTCTTGAATCATCTCACGGTCGGTCGATAACCTACAAAATGCAAAATTGAATAGTTGAGTGCAAAAGCGAGGTATATCTCGAGCGTTTGTTTGTAGCTTTTCTGTCGGCGTCCTCAAGTTCCGAGACTGGCTCCGTGTGGCCGCCTCGACCGATGAAAGCTGCTTCCTGACATAGCATCGAATGATGGGGTTGGGAGTGGGATAGAGACCCGCTTCTCTCGTGAAAGATTTTATCTCCGCAGCGGAGATCTGATGTGCAACACCGATCGAATTCTGGCAGCGGTCGCCGCATCACTGCGTTCGTGATATCCCACCCAAGCTATGCCGTGGCCGTGTTGCGCCTTTGCGCGTAGACCAGTAAAGGCTACTTACTTATCCTGGGGCCGAATTTCGTCGCTCCTTAAATCAGGGTTCCCACCAGTGGCGTGGCGTGCTTTGCGATATATCGATTGCGTTGTCATTTAAACCTATGAAAAAGGATCGATAAACAGGGTGTTCGCAGCGAACACCTTAATAATCGATTCTTTACCATAGCTTCAAATGGCGAGATATCGACAATCGATTATTCACGCCACGCCACTGGTTCCCACAGTCAGGGAATACCGGGAAACGTCAAGGAAGTTTGAAGAAGTCAGAGAATTTCAGCAAGTTCAAAGGAGCCAGGGAAAACCTAGAAATATCGGGGAAATTAACGAAAATACGAGGGAAAAATTGTCAAGTCACCTGTATCTCCTTTCTAGAACGGCTTTGACGTATTGAACAACAAATTTTGCCTGATAACCAAGTATTTCGAATCATGAATTTTTAAGCATCTCTCACATCCTCAAGCATCCTCAATTGTCAGGGAATTTTACCAAAATGTGACAATCAGGGAAATGTCGGGGAATTTCATTTTCTAAATTCTGTGGCAACCCTGTCAAATATTCTTAAGACGCGTCTCGACTCCGCCTAAAGCCCTGGATAGACGATCAAATTCTCGAACCGATTCCGATCAAAGTGTCGAGAGTCATCAGTCTTCCTAACTTAACTCAGTAATTTGCTTAATATTAAAATGAAAACTTGGCAGAAATGTTTCCTGTGGTAGGAAATGATGAATGGTGGCACTCCATTCTGATCTTACTTTGAACAAGGTAGTGCGGCCCGTCAAAATTTGATGGTAGATGGTGACCATCAGTCATCAGCATGTCTACTTTGATCGGAATTGGTTCGAAATTTTATCGTCTATCCAGGGCTTATTGCCGCAATCACACGCTGAATTTGGCAGCTGAATGTGGCAGTCAACGGTCAGCGCTCAACAGCTGAAATTTCACCAATTTGAATTATTTTCATCCAAATGTGTATCAAATCTATTCGAATAGTTCAGACAAATCCGACATTATCCGATGGTCCTGAGAATCGTTGCTGAATTTTGCGCGTCACGCGCAAAATTCAGGCATCGGGCCGATGACTTCCACATTCAAGCCTCGTTTAGCTCCCATATTCAGCGTGTGATCACGGCACCAGTCTGGCTCAGCGTTTCTGATTGGCCGGTGGTGCGGTTTGGACTCGTCGATGGGTGTTGAATCTCCGCGTGAAAGGGTTGACAAAATTTGGCTCCTGGGTGTCTATTGGTCCGTAAAATCCGGAAATATTACTACTTGTTGGAAAACGATCCAAAAGTACCGAAAAAGTACATAAATTCTTCAGGAAGGCCCGAAAGTGTTTGCTCTTTGCTTCGCATGATCGCATGTTTTTTTTTTTTTTTTTTAACTTTTTTTTGAAACAGTCTGGAAAGCTGGGACTCCTTTTTTTTAGACTCCTTACTGCACTTTATAAATTTTTGTATAGATTCCAATTAAGTTTATTTATTTTTTAACATTATATTAACTATTTTATTTTTGTTTACCATTTGTTTCAGGTATGTGCCAAACTCACTCCCATTTTTCGCAAATATCTTGCAGTCAAAGAAGGTTTGTGTAATTACTTATGTTTTTATTTCTTTATTTTTTTCTGATTTTTAAAAAAACGTTGAAAAATCGCCTATTTTTTTCATATTCACGTTGATTTGCCCATGAATGTTTTATCAATCAACACTCTTCAATTTTGACACCAAGCGCGCAACTATTTGAGCTCCTGAGCAGGTATGTGGTATCACGCGAAAATGAAGGGAAATCTTGGCTTTTTGCCCGTCTCAAATCTCTGACATTTATAGACGCAGGGATGATATTCGTGTGAAAAACTCAAGGTAGACACTCCATGTCACGGAAAAAAGTGTCAGGGGTTATCCCCCAAAATCGTGTTGAAACCACAGTTTGTTGAAACTTTCAGATGTTTTAGATCAAATTACGACAGAAATTCTCTTTAAAAAACGGAACAAAAATATTTACTACTGTTCCCGAAAATTCGTGATTTATCAAAGGGAATTTGGCATCGTCTGAATGCTCATACGGCGTTCTTGGTGGAATCCCTTTTTACTGAGAGTAAAGACAACACGAATCCATTTCTGATTGGTTCCCGTATTTTAGGACTCTACAGTGTCACAAGCGGGAATGAAGATTACATTTTCACCAGGAAATTGTGTACACCAGGGTAGGTTCAAGCAACACCAAGAAAATACGACTTGAGCGCGCACCATGGTGTACACGCAATGCATGAAGTATCCTGCAGACTTGTAAGGCGCTATACTACGCGTTGCGCGCACCGTGCTGTACGCGCAATGCATGAAGTATCCTGAGGTCTTATATGGCGCTACTATGCGTGTCGGGCCCCGTGCCGGCCGGCCGCATTGTGTTGGATGTGATTATTCAAACTTACGGCGTTAGCGGTTTTCAACTTATGATTTTGAATTTGCAAAGTTTGTTGGAATTATTGTCATTTCAAATTATGAAACATTGAATGAAACCCAACTAATTGTCTTCTCTTCGTTTAGATATTTGTGTAGATAATTTAAAAAAAAAAAAAAAAAAAAAAAGCATGTAAGTGAAGCGATTTTTACGTTTAGGCTCCCTCGTTGCTCAGCAAAGAAATGGCGTGATCATTTGGACTACATTTTGCTATTCGGAATGGAGAATTTGCACACAAAAATTTTATTGCTTCACCTGAGAGTGCCTAATGAGCTGAGTTCGCTGTATTTTTCATAATTTTTTTCTGACATGGGAAATTGAAGAAAAATGGATTTAAAAGTAAGAAAATGTGCCGCCTAATGACGCTATCTGGCGGCATTTTCCATTTAGCACATGTATTTTAGCAGATTAGGTTTTTTTGTCTTGTTTTCTCCAATAATTGCTCAATTAAGAAACCAAGGATATCCTCCTACTCTATTTTCCTAGAAGTATCATTTTAAAGATGAAATTTACAAAAAAGATACCTGCAAATTCTTTGGACCAGGGGATCAGGAGCACGGCAAGGAAGAAATGGAATGAGAGAGGAAACGGAGACAAGAACACGGGAATGAGTCGATCAAAGATTACGGAAAACATTCAATTTGTGTAATCTTTATTCCCGTTTGTGACTCCATGAGGGGGTGTTGTCTCAACTCTTCCTATAAAGGGACTCTACTCCCACATTGAGTCACTTTATACCGAGAGTTAAGACAACACCGCCTCTTGGAGTCACAAACGGGAATAAAGATTACACAAATTGAATGTATTTCGTAATCTTTGATCGACCCATTCTCAAATTCCTTTCTCCGTCCCTTCTCTCATTCCGTTTGTTCCTTGTCGAACCCGTAATTCCTCGGTCCATTCCAGATCATAATCTTTGCAATTGGTGAAAATGTAATTTTTACTCCCGTTTGCTACACTGTGGAGGCCTAAAATACGGTAACCTATCAGAAATGGATTCACACTGTCTTAACTCTCATCAATAAGGGACTCTACCCCCACCTCCCGTTTCTGCGGGGCAGATCCATTTCGTCCTGGAAGATGGAAGGTGAGCGAAACCCGACACTACGAGACGTGTGACTGGAGACGGCGGCGCGCGGCGTCGGGACGCTGAACGCGCCGCGCCGCGACGCTCGAACCACACCTGTCGTATCCTTATAGAGACTCACTCTCTCTTTTATCCGCGGCTGCTCCGTTGCATTGAAGCTGGCCGCTCGGCGCGGCGCTGGCTCCAGCTCCGTGCAGAGGCGGTCAGTTTGTGCGCACATTTCAAATCGCGTAGGTGAATCCGTCTCCGCGTATCCTTTCGTCTACACCCGTTTCCCGTTCGCCGCTCGCTCCGGTATTGTTTGGGTATCTCAGTGTGCGCCGTTTAATCGGGTTTTTTTTTGCCTCCTTTTTTTCCCGACCTTCGTCGCTACCCTCTCATCTGGGATTTATCTCTCTATCCGCGCTGTCGATTTGAATGATGTCGGAATGGTTGCGTTCGCTTCTCGTCGGGCGCTTCCGCTCTAGGTCTCTGCGGGCCCTGGGGCCGAATTTTGTCGCTCCCTCCACCGGACGAGTCTCGGCTGCTCTTGAGTCCGGCTTAGCGCCTCTGATTGGCCGATGGTGTAGTTTGGACTCGTCGATGGATGTTGCATATCTGTGTAAAAGGACCGACAAAATCAGGTCCCAGGGACGTAGAATGAAGTATCAATGATTTTCGAGGGGCTGCGTATGCAACTCACAACAATGGAGAATTTGCAGGTGTCTGAAATTTGATGCATTTCGTGTTTGAATGGACGCTACCAAGTGAACTGAACACGAGGATACCCTTGGTTCATAAATTGAAAAATTATTGGAGGAGATTAGACAAAGTGATCCAATCTGCTAAAATTCATGCGTTTAAATGGGAAATGCCGCCAGATGACGTCACTAGGCGGCGCATTTTCTCACTTTTAAATCTATTTTTATACTATTTCCCGTAGCCGAAAAAAATTATAAAAAATACTGCAAAATTAGCTCTTCAGGCACTTTCAGATGAAGTAATAAAAAATTTGCGTGCAAATTCTCCATCGTCCGATAGCTTGATAAGAACTTGAAAATTTTACTCCCACTTTTTTTTCCCCTCAAAATTTCAAAACTCAGATTCTACAGTTTTCATGCGTTTCGTGGCCTACTGTGACTATTGTAAAGTTGCAAAACATTTAATGAAAGTTCATGAAATAAGTAGGGGTATTGCTAAGAAAGGTCGTTTTCGGGCGCTCCCCAGCCGAATTTTCTCGACTCAATGATTTTTAACTCATTGATGGTCTATATTTTATGGAACATATCATGATTTCGTCATTTCCGGTTTCTTCTTACGTCCGCCATCGGTTCAGTACAGTAGAACAAGCTGATTGAAGTGTCGGACGCGGCATTTTTGGCTAAAATCAAATTTCGATGTTCATTTCGTCACATTTTAAATTTTAAGGGGTGTCTTTAAAGAAAAATTTCACGAGGAAACCAATGGGACGACTTTTAGAACCTCCAAGTTCCGTATTAACGGAGTTATAAGCGTTTAAAGTTTCCAAATTTTGTCCGACCTCTCCCATTGACTCGATCCACTTTGTGATGTGGACTGATCAACAAACGCGAATCATGGTCGAGAAACTACCAACAAATTTTGACTTCTGCCTTTAGATTTCATAGATTTGGCTTGCGGTATCCGTCGAAAATCTAGTTATTTTCGCAAGAAAAACAGAGGCCTCAAAGAGATCTAAACAGTAGATGGCTCTTCGATTACCTGACGTTGTGCGTGTAGCATGAGGTGTGATTTTATTGGTTAGTTGGGTTGGTTGCAATGGACGAAGGTGGTCTAACGAAAGACAGTCCGTGAGAGACCTCATAACGTCGCCCCTCTGACGTAAGGGCGTATCTCGATTTCCACGTGAGCCCTGTTGTCCATATAACTCTATGCTTTCCAGGGCTCATGTCAAAATCGAGATACGCCCTTACGTCAGAGGAGCGACGATAATGAGTCCATCACTTTCCTCCTTAGTCTACAAAAACCTCGCGTTTCAACCAATAGAATCGCCTCATTTTCCGTATGTCCTCTTTTTCTATCGCTTTGTCCATCAATTTCAGTAATTAGCTCGCTGAAAACGTACATGGACCGCGTTATACAGAAAGGAATCATGCCACATCAGCTATTACCAAATTTAATCGTGCAATTTAATATTTTACATGAACACGTTTGTGCGGATTTGCGTGCAAAGTTCATTGAATTTTCTCCAAAGTACGAAGCGAATTCCTGAAAATTCTCATAGGAATATCCGCACAAACGTTCTCTCGTAAAAGATTATTGCCCAGTTAAATTTGGCATTAGATGATGTGGCTTGGTTCCTTTCTGCGGACCTTGTTATGTTTTGTGGACATGTCGTCGTCTCCCGGACGAAAGAACGTAACTCCATCTCCATGTTGCCAAATTTCCCCTCGCAAATTGCCTATTAATCAAGAGAATCTTGGGGATTTCTGACTGAAAACTTCAATGATTTTTCTCTGGATTCCAAGCAAAAAACCAACAAATTTTGGATAAAAATTGCTTACGTACATTTTTGTAAAATAAATTAATTGTTCGAGTCAATTTGGCAACCTTGGAATGGAGTTACGTTCCTTCGTGCTGGAAACGACGATGTGGACCATGTTATGTTGACAAAACAGAAAGTCGGCAACAGAGGTTTCATCACGGTCTCGAGCTGCTCTCCTCTCGCGCGCGTTTTCCGCGCCGATTTTCCCGAGCTCGCGAAAATCTCGGACGAAAACTGGGTTACGAAAGAAGGAGTCCGATGGCCGGTTTCATAATTTTTCAAGGTCACGAATTAAGAGATACCGTCGCGACGCCGCGCCGCGCCGCACGGTGTTGGCAACCGTGAATTCCGCGGATCGACTCAGCCTTGCCGTTGCGCCGCGCGCCACAATGGCAGTCGTCGCCGCGCATTCCGTCCATTATGACACTCCACCCTCGTTTTTCCGAGGTTTCCCGCCGGGAAATCGGCCCCGGGCCCGCGCCCAACGGCCCCATCTCCCAGAAATATGGTCCGCTCAAAAAATGGCGCCTCTCCGACCGCCCGTTCCGTGGTTGTCTGTGTTTCCTCCTTATTCGTGTCAGCTGCGACGTTGCCAGACTGGGTTGTCGCCACGGAAAATGGTGTATGGCCGAACGGATTACATTAAGGTCCAGTTACACGATCAAATTGAGCCATCAAATTGGGCCTCTCATTGGTCGCATCCTCACCTCAGTTCTTTTTCCACCAATCAGAGCTTCAGTTTGATGGCTCAATTTGATCGTGTAACTGAACCTTTTTGCTATAAGCAACCACTGTCTCTAGCTCTTTCATATAAAAGCGCCTCTCTGCATAGGTAAACCAATGCTGTATATGGTGTTACTAAAATGAGCCATGAAACAGTGGTTCCTTATTACAAAATGTGGTCCAAAGATCATTGAACACACTGAGAAAAAACTATGGTTATAATTACCATAGTGGTGCTCAATATGCACTCTTAATTAGTAGTGACCATAACCAATAATAGTGATATTTTTCCTGGAGCAATCGTACTTTCACTAAAAAACGGGGGTAAAATTAACATTTAATGGTAAAGATATCCCTGTTATTGGTCATGGCAACTACTAATTAAGAGTTCATATTGAACACCACTAATGTGGTAATTATAACCATAATTTTTTCTCAATGCAGAAAGATTTTATATTCCCGTCTTAGGTTGATCTGTGCAGGGTGCAAATTATGGTTCGTGCGAGGTCGCGACCAAATTGTACCAATAACGCGTACCAATTGGAAGCTGAGAAAGAGTGGGGCTTTTTTCCGGAGTTTTTCAGATTTTCAACTCTTTTGATGAAAATATATGAATGAACTCCCTTTAGATTCCGGAGAAAAATTCAGATTTCCCTCCGAAATGCTGGAAAAGCGAGAGGAAGTTTGGAATTTCCATCCAAGAATTTACTCTGTAGGCCAGGGCAAATACTAGGCAATGAGAAAATTCCAGGATTGTAGACACCACTATCACAATCCACCAAGTAGATAAACCCCATCTGCTTAGTGACGTCCAATTAAATGGACGTATTTCTATCAAACGGAACTATGTGCATTATGACGTGAGCCCTGTTATGCACATATTTCTGGGTCTCAGGGCTCATGTCTTAACGCACATAGTTCCGTTTGATAGAAATACGTCCAAATTCCATATGGACCGCGTTTAGCAGAAAGGAACCAAGCCACACCAGCTATTGCCAAATTTACGTGAGCAATTCAATTTTTTACGAGAGAACGTTTTCGTGGAACCCTCCGAAAATTTTAGGAAATTTGTCTCCTACTATGAAAATAATTCGCTGAAATTTGCACAAAAATCTGCACAGACATTTTCATATAAAAACTTAAATTTAGCAATAACTGATGTTACTTTCTGGTTAACGCGATCCATATACCAGGTGAGATCTCTAAAGGAAGTTTTTTTTTTTTTTTTTTTTTTTTTAATCTAAGAAAACCGCGTATCTACCGTAAAGTATTTGACTACTTGTTGGCTCATGAATCTTCGATCGTGCAAAGGTCCCCTCTGCTTGGCGACTTGTATTTTCTACATACACTGGGAAAAAAAACACATTGGATCTAGAGTCCAGACTCTTGAAAACATTGACACGTAAAAATACTCTTGATTCAATCGGATTTTTGCTTGAATCAAAACGAATTCCGCTTAAATTAAGAGGCTTGGTTCTTGATTTAAGCTAGATTCTGATTGAATCAAGAGTACTTTTTCTTGTCGATGTTTTTAAGAGTCTGGACTCTAGATCCAATGTGTTTTTTTTTCCAGTGTATTTCAAGTGGCAGATCTGGCAGCCTAGTCGGCCAGTGACAGACCTGGCGCGTCCATGAGCTAAAACCGCGGCTAGTCTTTATTTGGACGTGGCTCAGATTTAAGCTCTTCACGTTCTGTTTGATCGTGCAACTTGGGTCGGTCGCTCTTGAGCGATTCCGCTCTCTCAAAAGCTGATCTTCCCTTCCAGGTTTCGATACGCGGAAACCGGCGTAGAAATCTAATCCCTCAAATGTCACGCTTTCTTCTTCTTCGAGACCGTGAGCGCTCCTGCATACTCGATCCCCGAGATCACCAAAAACGACCCAGCTCGTCGTTGCTCTGAAAGCTTAATTACTGTCACCAACCAACAAGGCCGTCCTCATTTATCCTCTCACTTAAGGGGAGTCATAAGTCATCCCCCCCCCCAAATTTTGGTGCACCCAAAAATCACCCGATGGGAATAAGGAGTAGGGTTGCCACAGTCAGGGAAAACCGTAAAATGTCAGGGAATTTTAAAAAAGTCAGGAAAACCGGGAAATGTCAGGGAAAATGACGAAAACGTTAGGGAAAATTTCCTAAATCACCTTCACTTGCTTTCTAGAATGGGTTTGAGGTTTCGAAACAGAAATTTTGCCCGAAAGCTATTTTCAATTATGCCTTCTTGCCATCCGTCACATCTTCAACTGTCAGGGAATTTCGCCAAAATGTGTCAAGGAAAACCGGGAAATGTCAGGGAAAGTCGAATCACCTTTATTTGCTTTCTAAAATGAGTTTGAGGTTTCGATCAACAAATTGTGCCTGAAAACTATTTTCAATTATGACTTCTTAATCATCCGTCACATCTTCAGTTGTCAAGGAATTCCACCAAAATGTATCCGGGAAATCAGGGAAATGTCAGGGAATTTCATTTTCTAAATTCTGTGGCAAGCCTGAAGGAGACCATAGATATGGTCCTCGATGCAAATTTGGAATGAAATTGAACAGATAGATTTTGAGATATGGCTGTACGCAGATTTAGGGGACGCCGGACGGACGGACACACACTTTTCAAGTATGGTTTTTCTGACTCCTGGCACCTTAAAACGCCTGAAATTTCAACTTCTTCTTATATTTTTTTTTTTTATTTGGAGAATGCCAATATTTCCTCTACCCGCAAGGGGACTGAGAAAGTAAAAATCTGTTTTTATTTTTAATCGAACCCTACATAATCCTCAGCTGTATTTCAAGACCTGCAGTTGTTTTGAAAATCTTATCATTATTGAGTAAATTATGCAACGTTTTGTGACCCACAGAGTGATTAAAATCTTTCTTCTTATCCAAATTTTCCAATTCAGAAGTTTGATAAAACCTCGTGTTCAAAGCTTGAAAAAAAAATCTATGGAATCAAACGTACTTTAATGTGAAATTGTTGATCGGTAATTACAGATAACACGAATGAGATTTGATTCTTTGATTCTGAATTTATGGTTTCGACTCCCCCATCGTTTTCATTTACGAGGAGTAGCAAGATATTTGACGGAAGTCGTAGAAACCCGTGCTCGCTTCTGATTGGTGCTGGATGACATCAGTCGGCTCGGCGCGAAACCGGGGCGTTTTAAGTTTGCAGAAAAGTTGCGCTTTTTGAACTAAGTATTTCTCGGTTTCCGACTACTTTTTCGCATTTTAAATGTGCGCATTGTGTTTCACGTGTCATCTACTTTTGGAAAAATGCACATGGAAGTCAAAATTCGTTGATGGTTTAGTGACCCATTGAATTCTGCCGTGCTAAGGAAGAACGCCGTATGAGCCCTCAGGCGTTGCCAAATTTCCCCCGGCAAATCACTAGTTAACAGGAAAATTTTTGAATATTTGCCTACCAATTTCTCAGATAATTTTGTTTGTAATTTGATCGGAAACGTCTGAAAATTTCAAGGAAAAATATTCATGATTTTTCTCACGAATAAACATTTTATCGAAGGAGATTTGGCAAATCTCGAATGTTCCTACGGCGTTCCTCCATAGCACGGCAGAATTGTGCTCCTAATAATTATAATATAAGCCATTCCACTGCTACCGATGAGAATGAATCGATACACACGGTTTTTCTGTGTGTCGTGCTAAGGAAGAACGCCGTATGAACATTCGAGAGATGCCAAATTTACTTTGATAAAATGTTTATTAATGAGGAAAATTATGAATATTTTTCCTTGAAATTTTCAGGAACTTCAGATCAAAATACAACAAATATTCCCTGAAAAATTGGAAGAAAAATATTCATAAGTTTACCGGGGAATTCGTGTTTTATCGAAGAAAATTTGGCAACGCCTGGAGGTTCATACGACGCTTTTCCTGAGCACGGCAGGAATGGCGTCCATGCAGATTCGACGAAGCGTAGCCCTTGCTCGCGAGGTGGACGACGATGACGGCAATGCAGCCACGTTGGCGACAGCGAGTTACTCAACCGCTCAATTATTCCTCTCCGTAATTGCTCCAGATAGAATGAGGAGTATCCAGACGAACGCCGAGTCCCAAGTCTATGATTCATGGATCCTTGTCCAGCACCCCGCTCCTCCGCCAGGAGAATTCTGATGAAGTGATCGCCGATGCTCCTGCAAGGTTCTTCGCGCTCCTCGCAATGGCATGCCGCGTAAGGCGTTCATACGGCGTTCTTCCTTAGCACGCCAGTATAAGTGATTCCATTAGTTTCTGCGCAGAATTTCATTCAAGAAACACCTTAAATTTTTAAAATATGAAGAAACAAACGTCATGCGGTTTTAGTTAAAGATTCCATGTTCAAGGGTCGTTCACGTGGGGCGCTTCAGTTTTCGGACCTCCAAGTCCCTGAACCCCAGAGGGACTACTCAACGTGCCCGCGTGTCTTCTGGTCCAAAAAATTGAGGAAACCCCGAAAAAGTACTCGATTTTTAAGTCGATGGGTACTTACTCGTGGAGTCTAGATCTGTCCGCAAAAGCTTTTTCTGAATCGTCGAAAGAAGTCGACCGCGCAAATCGTGACAAGAATGTGCTCCCCTAATTTTTCGTATAAGAGCCGAAACTTTTTTAATTGTTCGTTTCGCCAAAAGCGCCAAAACCAGAGGCCAAAACAGTGCAGATAAAGTACTTTTTTTTCAAGGCTGCCCATCCGGCGTCGAAGACTTAAAAGTGTTCAAACTGCATCGAAGAGGATTGCAGGAGGATCGCTGATTTTCTTGCATCATTACTCAAACTCGCCGACGGTTTGTTTGGACTATTGCAACCTTGTGACTGCTACTCTATTGCCCCCCCCCCTCCCTCCCCTTCCTTTTCCATCCAGCAATGAACCGTATCGGAGCACCTACTAGAATTCTGCCGTGCTAAGGACAAACGTCGTATGAGCCGCTAGACGTTGCCAAGTTTCCTTCAACAAAGACCGAATTTACTCGGAAAATTGCTAATGTGTTTCTTCAAATTTTTCGGAAAATTTTGTACGCAATTTAATCTGAAATATCTGAGTATTTCAAACAAAAACGTGCACAAATGTCGTTAAAAATACATGTTTTACGGAGGGAAATTTGGCAACTCTCGAATGTTCATACGGTGTTCTTCCTCAGCACGGCAGTATTTCCCAAGTCGCCCCTCTTCAACCGCGACCTCTTGAGCTATTTCTGCATTCCATCACCTCGTCCTGGAGGGGATTTGATATTGAAGAGAGGAATCGTCCAGTGGCTGGCGTGCATTGCGATATATCGATTGATACCCCACTCAAACCTATGAAAAAATATCGATTATCAGGGTGTCCGCAGCGAACACCTAAGTAATCGATTCTTTACCATAGCTTCAAATGGCGAGATATCGATAATCGAACATTCACGCCACGCCACTGGA
This sequence comes from Bemisia tabaci, assembly GCF_918797505.1. Lineage (NCBI taxonomy): Eukaryota > Metazoa > Arthropoda > Insecta > Hemiptera > Aleyrodidae > Bemisia > Bemisia tabaci. Next base: position 7,269,219 of record NC_092793.1, read on the forward strand.
ATCGTCGGTCAATAGTAATGTAATCACGATGAGTACTCATGGTGGATTAATCGACGCTCATTACGTACATCGTTTGTTTCTCCGTGTCTTGCAAATGTCGCAGTCGGTAGGGGCGGCAATTTGTCGTTCGACTTAGCAGCTGTGCTGATTCCTCGCGATTATTTCCGCCACGAATTTCCCATTAGGCGGTGCCTTCTGTCAGCCTCCGTTCTGTGATGAGCCAGCGACAAAGCATCTCCACCTCACGACGCCTCCTGTCACGACATCGAATACACCAACTTATTTTTTCCTTAATTTTTTCCATTTTGCCTGTGTTTTTATCGACGAAGACGAATTCACCAAATATGACTTTATAAAATTTGACAACATTGCTTTCCCCTCCGTTTAAACCCATTCAAAATATCGACCTATGCCTGCGGGCCGATTATTGAAATGTATAGACAAAGCTATAGACAAAGAAGACATAAGGAGTATAGGGCGATTCTATTGGTTGAAATGGGTGGTTCTTATAGAGTAAGGGGGATAACTGATGGACTAACTATCGGGTCTCTCGTGAGTTGCCGTTAGTTAGTCTATTACCTACGCCCTTTGTCCATTGCAACCACCCGCTTCCACCAATAGGATCCCTCCATATCCTTTTTGTCCTCTTTGTCTATTGCTTTGTCTATCAATTTCAATGATCAGCCCGCTGGGCGACCTAGGCGACTCGACCTATGCCTGCCCTGACATCGATTGTTTTGCGTGTATTTAAATAAGAGACAACAGTTTTGCCATCTCTCAAGGATCGCCAATCCATAATGACCGTATTCGGAATTTATCGTGGCACAAAGCACACAAGAGCTCGTGGATTTTGAATGAAAAATTGAAAGTTGTAGTAGCAGCTTTTCCTCTGATTGTGAGACCCCCTTTTTGGTCATCCTTTCGATTATTTTGAGCCGTAATCTTGATTTGATTTTTATCTTGCCCAGAAAATTCGCATCTTATCGTGTAGAAATCTTTCAATATAAAATTTGCGCGTTTAAATGAAAGCTCAGAATGCGCAACTTTGAATTCCTTTTTCATGGGTTGTTGTCGTTCCTAGAAATCCGAGAAATTACATGTAAACTAACAATAAGTGGACGGCGTATGGCAGAAAGAAGCCAGGCCACATCAGCTATTGCCAAACTTAATTAGGCACTTTAATTTTTCACGTGAGAACGGTTTTGCGGATTTCAGTGCAAATTTCAGTGAATTATCTGTATCGTCACAGCAAATCCCTTAAAATTTTAAACGGAATCCGTACAAACGTTCTCTCGTAAAAAATCAATTTGCCCAGTTAAAGGCAATAACTCACGTGACTCGGTTCCTTTCTGCTACACGCGGTCCAAGCGCACTCCTTACTTTTTAAAAGAGGAAGGATACAACATTACTGAACAAGCTCATTGATGCAATTTAGAGCAACGGCGTCAACCGTCTGCAGACTTTGCTTCATCGATCGAATTCTTCTGGTCAAGTCTGAGGGTGCTATTTTTATTGGTCCCCTCGAAAACACGTCTGGAAGTTTGTTACGTTTGTCTGCACGCGCTCGGATTTCGTCTCGGTGTTCGCATCGATCGACTCAGCGGCGTGGCGTGCTTTGCGATGCATCGATTCATTTGCCATTTGAACCTATGGTCAAGGATCGATAAATAGAATGTTTGCAACTAACACCTTAACAATCGATTATTTCCCATAGCTTCAGATGGGAAGTATCGATAGTCGATCATTCACGCCTCGCCATCTGGATCGACTGTCCGTGTTCTCGCAGAGGTTCCCTGCCGTTTTGCATGTTTTCCTTTCGTTTTAAAACTCTTTTAGGGTTTCATCTGATCGTTTAACGGATATAAACCATAAACCATAGACTAAAAAGTGGTACCTAACCACCATTTGACGTTTTGAACTCTGAATTTTGTATCCTTCGTTACCCAGTTTTTTGGGATTTTTTCCACTTCCAGGGTGTTTACTTGTTCGGAAAGTCTGGGAGTAGTTCTGATCTTTAAAGGGCGGTCCAGAAGTACTGAAAAGGTGCGGAAATTCCACAAGAAGGTCCGGAATTTTTTCCTTCTTACCCTGCGCGCTCTTGAATAAAGTCCAAAAAGTATGCAATTCCCCGCTCTTTGACTCTTATAGTTATATTTTCCTGCAAGATCGCGCCCATGCAGTCAGTTATTCTTCAAGCCACCAATGAAATTTTATGTCAGCGTCATTTTCGTCGCAATTCGAGCGAAAATTTCCAATTTTCGAATTTTTTCGAATTTCGTCTAATGGAGGTACTGAAGAAGTACTGAATTTTTCGATGAGGAGACACTAAATTTCTTGAGAATATACTGTAAAAGTACTGATTTTTAGCCAGCCTGTTTTCGTAGACACCTTGACGGTACAACTCAAGCCACTGCGTTGTTTTTATCGTTCTTTATGTGTTTCTTCAGACGTCTAAAGTGGAGGACCTCCATTTATCTCTCTCTACCCAATTGGGAGTATAGAATTTTCCATTTTGCCATTACTTCTGCATAATTTGTTAGTACTCTAAAACGAAATTCCTTTCTTTTCCCGTAGTCTTCTACGGACGAGATAGGTTTGCCTAGCCCCGAGTTGATGACGCCGAAGAACTCCAGGCAACCGAATCCACGAGGAAAAACTCCACTACATGTCTTGGCATACAGCTTGTTGCTTATTTCTGCAGTCTCCGGCTTTTGTCTATTTTGCAATTCGGCAAATATATGCTGCTGCAGTGACCGATGTCAGGTGCACGTGGGAATTGATTGTTGCCAGTTATAAGCGACAATATTAGGCACAAAACCTCTCATCTTCTCCGTTGGTTTCTGCTCGCTTGCTTTTCTTTGAATTCCTTGCTTTACAAGTAACGGGTTGTAAATGTTTTGAGAATATATTACTCTGGATAATTTGAGTTCATGGGTTGGCCGCTCAATTCGCCGTTTCCTGGACGAAGGAATGTAACTCCTTCCCGAGGATCCAGAATTGACTCGAACAATCAATTTTTTACAAAAATATACCTGAGCAATGTTAGTCAAAAAATTTTCTGGTTTTGCCGGGGGAAAAATCAATTGCAATTTCAGTTAGAAATGCCCAAGATTCTTTTGGTTAAAATGCAATGTGTGCGGGGAAATTTAGCAACACTGAAATACAGTTACGTTCTTTCGTGAGGGGAACAACGAATTGGGCCCTAAAAGCTCCGTGGCCTAACCTCCAAAATTACCGGCATTTCAGCACCAGGGTGTCTAGCATCAGGATTTTCCCGATTCTATCAGGCTTTAATTCCGATTTCACCAGGGTTTGCGGAAAAATCAGTCGTAAAATCAGGATTTGAGAAAAGTCGGCCGTCCGATCAGATTTCCTTATCGAGCTATTCTGTGAAGTTACATTCGCCTAATTTTTCTCCCCCCAAAAATAAGGATTTCCCAAAATGAAAATAACTCGACTCCCTGAGTACTCTTCCCATGTACTTGCCGTGCTAAGGAAAAACGCAGTATGAACCTCCAGGCGTTGCCAAATTTCCCTTCATAAAACGCGACTTTTCGGGTAAACTAGTGACTATTTTCTTCCCAACTTTTCAGATTATTTTGTTCGTTATTTCACATAAAGTTCCTGAAAATTTCAAGGAGAAATCTCGATAACTTTCATCGAAAATAAACATTTTATCGAAGGAAATTTGGCAACTCTCGAATGTTCATACGGCGTTCTTCCTCAGCATGGCAGTATAGGCACCAGTGGCGTGGCGTGCTTTGCGATATATCGGTTGTTATGCCATTTAAACCTATGGAAAAGGATCGATAATCAGGGTGTCCGCAGCGAACACCTTAATAATCGATTCTTTACCATAGGTTTAAATGGCAGAACAATCGATTTATCGCAAAGCACGCCACGCCACTGATAGGCACACTACCTTTTCATAAATCCCAGAAAAACACGCGTTCAATATCCTTTGTTTTGCCCCTATCAGTGTGTGTGTGTGTGTGATCTCAAGTGAAGTAAATATCCGTGACGGGCAATCCGCGGAGTGCGGGCATGGATTTGATCGGAGGTGACGAGCCGCAACGCGTATCGACAATCGGGGTGAAGGAACGGGAAGGATCAACAAGTATAGTGGCAAGTGCATAGTGCAAGTGCAGGTGGAGACCGGAAGTCGGAATACGCGTGCAGAGTGCATGTACAGGAAGTGAGGGATTCGCGAGTGCGAGTGTGCAGCGTGCCGGTGCGTGCGAGCCCCTATGAGCCTGGGTGACGTCATCCGGGATCAAGATGGTGGTGAGTTTGGCGAGCATCCTGGCGCCCCCGCCCCCCGGCACCGGCGCCCGCCCCCGCTCCCCGCGCCTCCTCACCCTCGACGAGGTCGCCGCTGACCCCGTCAAGTCCTCGTCCCCGGCCTCCGTTCTCGTAAGTAGCTCCAGTCCTCCAGCTTTATTTTACCCATCGTGTCTGGTTTTTTAAAAACCGGGGAAAACCGGGATTTATCAGGGATAGAGTCCTTTTATACCCAGAGTTAAGACAACTCGATTATCAGCTGACTGGCAGCCGGCCTTGGCTGGCCATGGAGGCCGAAACGAGTGCACCCAAACAAACGATATTGAGGGATAAGGATCAGGAATCCTGCGATGTCTGTCACACAAAAACAACAACATCAACAAATTGATCAATTAAAACGAAAATTAGATTGGTTTGTGAATAATTTCTTAATCTATTTTCATTTTGGACCGATGGAAATAACAATTTACTCTTGATAAACCACAATTAGGTAATATTTTCATTATTCTTGTTCACATTCGAGGTACCGCCATCTTGGTGCACTCGTTTCGGCCTCCACGAGCGAGAACCAATCAGAATTGGATTGTTTTTTAGGCCACTTCCAGCCCAACCAAAAGTGAGTTGTCTTAACTCTGGGTATAAAGGGACTCTAATCAGGGAATGAAAATTTTCCGGGAAAATCAGGGAATCTGTTCCAGAAATCGGGAATCTCTTCTCCAACCACCCAGGGATCATTTCGGAACACCCAGGAACATGTTTTGAATTAAAATTTTAAATTTCCGCCAGAGAAACGGCTGAACGATTGATTAAAATCGATATTCATATCTGAAACTCGGGAAAATAATATTCTTTTTCCCGAAGAATATCTTGGGAAAGTGGGAGAAAACTTCGGTTTCTCATCAGGGAATGAGCTCCTGAAAGATCAGGGAAACTCAGGGAGAAATCAGGGAATGAGCTTTACCAAGAAAACTAGACACCATGATTTTACCCGAGATTTCCGGGTTCCCGCAACTACTTCCTATTCCTGAAAGTTCAGAGGGAAATTCCGATTTTGTCAAAAGTTCCGGGCTCAGTTCGAAGATCCTCAAACTTGATCAAAATTTCCTCAAATAATTGGCCAAGCTGTCAAAAAACTCCAAAATGGACTACGAGACAAGATACGAATTTAAGCATTCCGACTCATGTTTCTTTATCAGAATTTCAAGTAGAGCCCGATTCCCGTATCGAGAATCGCTGAAATCAACTCCTAACTAAGATATTAGCGCTTTTATTTCACATTGGTCACGGGAAATTTGAATTGCCCGCTCCCAAGAAACAAAATAGTCTACGTGAGTCAAAAATAGTGCACTACAACAATTAACAGTGGTCGTCTCTTCAATCGAGCAGGTTTCTTGCTCTATCTTGTGTTGTTAAAAGTGTAAACAATGTGGAAAACTGGAGTCGCAGTGCCAAGATCGAGGTTGTCATATTTTTATGCCGGACAGACTATTAACGTTTGGTGCGGGATTCGACTCACGTAGATCTTTGCGTTTTCATGAGCGGGAGGTTTGAATTCTCGCATCAAAAAACATTAAATGTGTTGGTTTGGAGTTAATTTCAGTAATTTTCGTTGTCCGAGTCGTGTTGTACATGAAATTTTGTTTAAGAAATATGTATCAGAATGCTTAACTTCCTACCTTGTCTAGTGGTTCATTCCGGAAAAAACGGCGTTTTTCCTTAGGATGGCAGCAAAGGAGTTCAGGGCGATTTAATTATGAGCATTCAAATCATCGGGTATTACTTTGCATGTATCTACATTGTTGGCCGCCGCGAGGTGTTTTGCTTAGCGCTGAGCTACGAGGTAGAAAGTCTTCATCCATCAGGAACTGATTACCTGGTTTCGTCAAACTTGGTCGCCATCGAATACTTCAACTGGGGCCTCAGGCTCTTGACGCCTTGCACGCACATCAACCATTCGGAATTTATTGCTCATTTTTTCAAATTTTAATTGGCCACTTTGATCAGTCCGAAAAGGAATCGGTGAGAGGAAAAACTTTCCTCGTTTTACGGCCCCGGCGCTCGTATTCTTCTCGCAATCTTGTTTATACTGCCGTGCTAAGGGAAAATGCCGTTTGAACTTTTGAGAGTTGCCAAATTCCGTGCGATAAAATGTTCATTTTTCAGAAGCGTAATAAAAATTGTCTCTTGAAATTTTCAGAGATCGTAGATCTAATTCCGGCTTAAATTCTCCGAGGAATAGATGGAAAAATTCGCCTTTAATTCTGCCAATAAACATACCGCAAGCGTACAGTTATCTTAGGGGTGCAGAATGTTTACGAACCTACGAAAAGTACATTACGTTTTGATGAAAGTGCGCTCCATTTTTGCGTACACTCTGCGAAATTATGTACGCACGCCGACGTACGCATTTTCGAATAGCGTACGCATCTCAGGGTTGCCACATTCAGGGAAAACTGGGAAATGCCAGGGACTTTTAAAAAGTCAGGGAAAACCGGGAAATGTCAGAGAAGCGGATGAAAATGTCAGGGAAAATTTTTTAAATCTTCTTTATTTGGGTTCTTTATTTGGTTCTTATTCTAAAATGGGTTTGAGGTTTCGAACTACAAATTATGCCTGAAAACTATTTTCAATCATGTCCTCTTAACCATTTGCCGTATCTTCAGTTGTTAAGGAATTTCATCAAAATGTGTCAGGGAAATTCATTTTTTAAATTCTGTGGCAACCCTGGCATCGCTGAACTTAAAATTAGCGAGATTCACGAGAGCGAGATTAGAGATCGAGGAAATGACGCGATGCTTGAAGTATCCCTACAGTATTGCAGGCGCTTCCCGCGTTCGTTTATCGTGCCAAGTTCAAAGTTTCGGAAATTTTCTACCGGAAGATGAGGTTCCCTCGCACAGACCCGGTCACAATTATATGAAGCAACAAAACTTTCTCGTATATAATGTAAAAGAGCTTGGTCCATTTTCCGCTGACTCAGAGACTTTAACGCATGAGAAGGAAAGTCGGATGAAGCGAAACCCGTGATACAACTATTTCGACTCGCAAGCAAGTAAAACTGCATACTTATGAAATGAAGGAGAATGTGAACTCCTTTCGGCTGACTCGGAGACTTTAACGCGTGAGTAGAAAAGTTGGATGGGGCGAAACATGTGATACAACTTTTTCATCTTCCAAGCAATTAAAATTGCATATCCACAAAATGAAGGGGAACGAGAACCCTAATCGGCTGACTCTGAGACTTTAACGCATGGGTAGAAAAGTTGGATGGGGCGAAACATGTGATTCAACTTTTTCAACTTCCAAGCAATTAAAATTACTTATCCACAAAATGAAGGGTAACAAGAACCCTAATCGGCTGACTCAGAGACTTTAACGCGTGGTGGAAAAGTTAATTGGGACGGAACACGTGATGCAAATATCTTGACTCCATTTTTCAGGTTTACATTCGAATTGTATTATCCTCTTGGTTTTTCGTACCTTCTTTAAATTCGATTTTGTTGTTTCAAACCACGGGAACACATTTTTTTTACACTTGCCTTGTATTGGTTTTTCATACCTTTCGATTTTTATTTTCGGTCTGTTGAGACGGGTGTGAATTTCAGAGGTTTTCTGACTCTCCGGTTTTTTTAAATCATGCAAATCGATAAAATCGAATTTTCTTTTAGAGAAGATCGAATCCTTTATTCAATTTTTTTTTTCGAAAAAAAATCCGCAACAATATCATTTTGGGACCGTACCCCCTTGACCCCCGTTTAGGTGCCCCCGGTGCCCCCCCCCCTCCCATTTCTGCGCTGAAATCCAGGATCCGACGTCGATGCGCCACCATGTGGTCGAGGATTATGCGTCACCGCTTACGGAGCCGCTGCGCCATTGTTTCCTGATAGTGCAGAAAAATCAACGCTTTTCTCACATTTAAACCCACGTAAAATATTGACATTTTTCGCACTACCAGGCAAACTTGCACTCGGCCGCGCGCAAGCAGAAGCAATTCAAACCCACTCCGACTTCGGAGTTCGGAGCGTCGTCGGTCACCGCCGCCGGCCTCATTAGCAGCGTTGCAAAATTTATTTCAATTGATACAGGGTGTTCCAAGGGCAAACTGCCAGGCTGCAGGAGCGGCAGGGTATGCCTGTACCCGTGTACAGGGTGATCCAAGGTTGAACCGCCTAACTGCAGGAGCGTGTTTCATGGGGTCGAGTTAAGACTATTTTCCTTGATGAAATTTTTTTCCAAAAAATGTTTGAAGTGGCAGTCAAAGCCTCCTTCGTCCCCCAATTACTCGAAAATAAATAGTTATTCCTGCATTTTGGCACCGGTAATACAATGAATATCATGAAAATGTGTATGCACTCAAAATTTTATACGCTACATTTATTAGTGACATTAGAAAAATCGAAATCTCAGTCAAAACTGGGGTTTCGGGGTCCGCAATACGTCGTCTCCAGCAAAATTCTCAAATCTCCTCTTCAGTTTTTCACAAGAATATAGTACTTGCGCAGTTATTTTTGACCAACATTTTTCTAATTTTTTATGGGATCAGAACAAAAATCAGTGAGATTTTCCGCTGGATTTCCCAAGATTTTCATAGTATAAAATGCAATTTACGAGGCGAAATTTAAGAACAGTGAAATTTTGTTACGTTTTTTCGCGATGGAAACGACACATCGTCCATATTTACACGCCAAAAAATCAGTTATCGGCCTTTTTAACTCAAAAACTCCTCGACACTCCACTTTTGACCGAAATTCCGATTTTTCTAATATCATTGATACATTTAGCGCATCGAATTACCGGTGCTTACCAACTTTCATGAGAGTCTGTACATTGCCGCTGCAAGAAGGCAGGAAAAAATGATTTTTCCCAGAACTTTGCTCATGCGTATAATAGGACGAAGTGACAATGTTGCGGTAGTTGGAGGGAGCAAATTTATGTTTCGCACCCCGAGTCGAATCGCGCTTTGCTAATTGTCTGTTCGTGGTTCAGTCCCAATCTCCTCTGCGTGTAACCGCAAATAGAGTCATAACAAGCTTCGTCAAATAACAAGAAGATGTCTGCCAGTTTTCCATACCGTCATCCTACTCGTTGAGTCACTGACCAATTTTAGTATGATGTCATAATGGATTTAAGCGACAAGTAGAAGCATAACCCCTTTAATGTTTAGTTCTCTCGCAGCGATTATTTTTAACGGTGTCTTTGCTATTGATGGAGTAGAGCTATATTACCGCATAATAGGGTGAAAAGTACTTTAAAAATTTGAGAAACCCCATGAAAGTCAGAACACTTTGCTGCGAAACCTTGATATTGATTCTTTCTAATTCTTAACCGAATATAGCCCGGGAAGTATGCTATCTCCTGCGCGTTGATTCTTAGAGTGGTATTTCCTGCAAGATCGCGATTGTGCAGTCAGCTAATCTTCAAGCCACCCATGAAATTTTTTGTCTGCGTCATTTTTGCTGCAATTCGAGCGAGCATTTCAATTTTTCGAATTTCATCAAATGGAGGTAGTGAAAAAGTTCTATAAAAGTTCACGCCTTTGTGAAGTAGGACCTGGACCCTATCCTTTATCATGTAAAAATAAAATGGCGTAACACTCTCCTCTACCCCCCTCCCCCCTAGAGAGTTAAGTAATTTCCAGGTTTGTTACAGTCAGGGAAACCCGGGAAATATCAGGGAATTTTAAAAAGTCAGGGAAAGCGGGGAAATGTCAGGGAAAATGACGAAAATGTCGGGGAAAATTTGTTACATCACCTCATTTGCTTTCTAGAATGGGTTTGAGATTTTGAACAAGAAATTTTGCCTGAAAACCATTTTCAATTATGCCTTCTTGACCATCCGTCAGATCTTTAATTGTCAGAGAATTTCACCAAAATTTGTTAGGGAAGTGTCAGGGAATTTCATTTTCTAAATTCAGTGGCAACCCTGAATTTAGAGACGGCCCCTTATAGGAAATACGCAAAGATGAAAAGGAGAGTGAAAGAGATGCAGCTGGGAGCTCTTGCCCCCACGTTTCCGGCGCGGCCAAGCCGGTAGAAACGGAAAAGGCTGGAAGCGAAACCCTGAAAAGAGTATTAATGTCCGGAATGTAGGATGACTACGTGGATCAGCGCGCCAAGTTAACAAGTTTCACCCGCCCATCCCCGGTATTGCGCTGAAAGTTGAATAAAAATTCGGTCTTTGGGTTGATGTGGCAGGGCGGCGCGAGCGACTGTTTCGACACACGCGCATGCGCGGCACGGCATGCGGCATAGAGAATCCGTGCGAGGCAAGGGCAGCCACAAAGCGGGGGTTGCCGTAAATGGGCAAATCGCTCGAATCAGCTGATCGAATAACGACCGGCCTGCCCAATATTTATTTATTATTTACGCGTCTCCGATCCATGGAATTTTTTGATCAGGAAGCACCTTGACACTTTTCCACAGACGAATAACTTACCATCTGTATTTTCTGCTCCTTATATTAGAGGGGCTTGGAGGACAAGGTGCATTTAAGTGCAGTTTTTGCTATTTAGAGAAATACGTGTTGGAAGTTTCGAAATCGCATGGGCCTTCATGGCGGAAAGAAAGTTCAAACTGAGTTTTCGATGCTTAAAAATTAGAATTTGGGGGCGAATTTTCACAGTATATGCATCAAGACTGGCTTTACCTTAAATCATTAATAACTGACACTTATGCACCTTGTCCTCTAAGCTCCTCATTTGGCTCCGCGTGGTAGTAATCCACGCAACCTACCAGATGAAGTCTCTGGGAATATCGGTTGGAGAAGGCGCATAATATCTCCGATTTGGGGGTTTCATCTCCTTGTTGATGAGAGAAGCTCTTGTATGCGCAAATTTTCGACTTGGATCGAGGCATGGGTCCAGAAAGGGCGTTTCTTGATTGCAGTGTTTCAGAATTGCCACTGCTAATTTTCATCGTAGAGAGGAAACTGTTATGTGAATTCCCTGGAATTTTTCATTTTCAGCATCGTAAAATCACAATGAAAATTCACTTTAAGTTTCCGCAAATTCCATAAATTTGCTTCCGTCAGAATGGATGAAACGTTAGCGGAGATTCTGAGCCACCGCAACCAAGCAATGCCTTTTCTGCACCCAGCGCACACTGGACCGAGTCAATTAGAGAGGTCGGACATAAAATTTTTCTCCAAAACTGCAAGTTTTGATGTTAAATTCGTTACATTTTAAATAATAATATGTGCATTTAGGAAAATTTCACGAAAAAACCAATGGAACCGCTTCTGAAACCTCAAATTTTGTATGAACGGAGTTATGAGCTTTTAAAGTTTCTTAATTTTGTCCGACCTCCCCATTGACTCGATCCACTGTGCGGCGCCTCAATATGGAGACTGTAACGAATAAAAGTTTTGCATGTGTCCGAGATTCGCTATTGCAGACCTTTTTCTCTTGTTAAGTTTCGCGAAAAACACGATAGTGCCACTGGTTTACCCTGAAATGAACTTCCAAGCTCAAAAGAGCTCTTAAAGTTGAGGCAGCCGTGGAGAGGATCCCCCACGCTACACTAAGTGTCTACCTCTATATTAAGTCAACCCTCCATTCTACATGTACAGAGAGGGAGTAGATACATAAGCAATAGACTGGAACCATGGCACCTTCCAATGTATTTTGTTCACAATTTGTGCATTTAGACGCAGAGTTTGGTTATATCTACCCTCCGCGTAGTGAGAGGCGTCCCCTCTATTACGGCCTCAACTTGAGAGCTTTTTTTTGGACTTTTTAGGAGTTCGTTTAAGAGTAAATTACTTAATGACCTCATCATATTTCTTGCGAAATTTTACACCAGACAAACTTTTTAAATAACAAATGCGTGACGCATACAGGAGCCCCATTTTAGACTTCTCCGATGCACTCGTTATGATTTTCAGCCTCTATTTATAGGGTGATTCGAGAGCACCGCACCACCAGCACTTGCCATCAGCCCTGTTATATTTCAAAACAGTCAGATAGCGACTTGAAATGTTGTGAGTGCTCCTAGGTCATTTTTGGGACCGACCAAAATTCGGAGTGGATAATCCTGGAAAAGCGCAAGAGTCCCACTGCCGTGCCCTGGTAAAAATTGGCGATAAGAGCTGCGTTTCAAAATACCATAGGAATTCTTATAGCCGGCTAAAGAAGGCTACAGAAAATCATATAGCTGGCTGTAGAATGCGGAGAAAATCATACGGCCGGGCTATACGAAGCGATAAAAAATTATGCAGTTGCAGGGCTATAGTTCCTATCGCCGGGCTTTACACTTCATCGCCTGGCCGTTGCTTTTTCGCCATCCATTATAAAAGGCTATAAGAAATTGTGTAGAAATTCCGGTGGTTTGGAAATCATTAAGTTTGATACGGAACCACCTTAATATTTACAAAACACACATTATATTTTCCTTTTATACATATTTTTTTTCATCCATTAAAATGAGAATAATCCATACAGGATGTGCAAACATTTCAAAATCATGAGTTGAATAACGCTGACTCCGCCGAGATTAAATATTAGAGCCTAACACAAAGCGGAGCGGCGGCGCACTGGCGCCTACAAACCTAACAGGGATACTTCACGCATTGCGCAACGCGTGAAGTATCCCTGTTAGGTTTGTAGGCGCCAATGCGTGTTTCGCGCTGACTGCCCACCTGCCTCGGCGCTTGAAGCAACTATTTCACACCAGAGGTATTGCACAGTATCATACGAAACTGAAGGCGCTCTAATATATTAGTAATGGCAGGCATCCATCAAAAGTACGGAGCTTTCCTCGCAAAATAAATCGAGATACTACGGCCCAAAAAGAGAGCAGTATTCCAAAAACTCACTAAGTCCTAGCATCCGTAATTAGTAACGTTTAGCATACACTTTATCGCCTGGCTGTTGCTTAATCGCCTGCATCGGCTATAAAAGGCTATAAGAAATTGTGTAGCCGGCTATAGAAGCTATTGGAAATCTTACAGCCGGCTGTAGGTCTATAGTATTTTGGAACACAGATTCTACTGCCAATTTTTACCAGGGTGCTAAGAAAGAACGTCGTATGAACATTCGAGAGTTGCCAAATTTCCCTCGATAAAATGTTTATTTTTGAGTAAAGATATGTACATCTTCCCCTGAAATTTTCAGGAACTTTAGGTGAAATTGCGAACAAAATTATCTAAAAAACTGGAAGGAATATATTATGAAGTTTTCTTGAAAATTCGTGTTTTATCAAAGGAAATTTGGCAACGCCCGAAGGTTCATACGGCGTTCTTCCTTAGCTCGGCAGCCCAGGGGTTTTAAGTGTGGTGCAAGACTTCTGGATCACCCTGTATGAGAAACAAATCACCTATTTCCTCCAGCAAAAGTGTGTAACACGCTCAACGTCGGCGATTGCTGATTACTTGCGACCGACGCAAAGATGCTCTTAAAATACTGATTTCCGGAAGAAGAAAAGAAAAAAAAGAAAAGAAAAAAACCAGACCTTTCCGTAGCAACGCAACGTGGCCATACTGCCGTACTTAAGGAAAAACGCCGCATGAACCTTCAGACGTAGCCAAATTTCCTTGGCTAAATTGCGTATTCTCAAGGAAATCTTGGAATGTTTTCCCCCAAGATTTTCAGAAATTTTGTTCGCAATATGATCTAAATTATCGGAACATTACAAGAGAAAATATTCATTTATCTCTTCAGAATAAACATTTTATTGGAGGAAATTGTGCAACTCTTTAATGTTGATACGACCTTTTTCCTTAGCACGTCATCATTGCCCCAGTGGCGTGGCGTGCTTTGCGATATATCGATTGTTATGCCATTTAAACCTATGAAAAAGGATCGATAAACAGGGTGTTCGCAGCGAACACCTTCATAATCGATTCTTTACCATAGATTTAAATGGCATAACAATCGATATATCGCAATTCACGCCACGCCACTGCATAGCCCGGTTAAAGAGCGCGCCTGATGAATTAATTAATTGCTGGGTCCTCTTGGGCAGGTAGGATCCGATGCGGGGAGGGACCGAAGCCTCATCAGCCCTCGATGGCTGATGAATGACTTGGCTGTTAGCTCTCGGGCCGTATTTAGTTAGATTATCTATCGCAGACGGAGGCCTCGACCGAGAGAGTATGGAACATTATCACCGGAACATATCATGGTAATATGCTCAGCTCAGAAAAAAACGGGTCAACGTCTTCACCGATACTGCCGTGCCAAGGAAAAACGCCGTATGAGCCTTCAGGCGTTGCCAAATTTCCCCTGGCAATTCACCAATTTTTGGGAAAATTTTTGAATGCATATCTACCGATTTCTCAGGTAATTTGGTTTGTGATTTGATCTACAACGTCTGAAAATTTCAAGGAAAAATATTCGTAATTTTCCTCGAAAATAAACATTTAATCGAAGGAAATTTGGCAACTCTCGGATGTTCATACGGCGTTCTTCCTTAGCACGGCAGGTTACGCCCTTGGTCCCCGCATCCCCGCGACTCCGATCCCATCAGCGGCGTTGCCAAATGGACGCAAATGTTTCTCACTCAGTCGAGTGCAGATTAAAAAATTATCCAAATTAAGGGGAGTTGGACACATTGGCGGATCCAGCAAATTGGCAACATCATTTTCTCTATTCAAAATGTAGCGATCCAATGGGAGTGTATCGATTCTTGGAGGGGCCAGGTGTTCCGACAAGAATCGATTATTTAACATAGGTTTAAATGGAGGAAATCCGGTGTTGCCAAATTGCTGGATCCGCCTATGGTTGGACATCCTATCCCCGGGTATGTCAAATTACCCATCTTCAATGTACCTATTCTCGGGCTCTGCTGGAGGTTTTTTTTTTTTTTTTAATTATTCTGTTTCGTTGGATTTCTTACATATTCCATAACAATTTGACGCAGGGTTTTTTGTTTATCTTAAAAATCCGATTTCTGACAATTTTTTTAATTACTAACGTAAAAAAATCAATAAAATTGACGTTCAAAAAGGCCGGGAATTTTCAAAAATTAATCTATTTGGACTGGGTGTCTAGCATCAAGATTTTCCCGATTCTATCAGGATTTGAGGTCCATCAGGATTCAATCCCGATTCCATCAGGATTTGAAGAAAAATCGGTCGTAAAATCAGGATTTGAGAAAAGTCGGCCGTTTGCTTTTTTCCCGTTAATTATTCGCTATCCGTCCGTTAATTTTTCTCAGGATTTGGTCAGGATTTGTTATAATATGAACTCAGGATTTAGCGGTCAAAAATCAGGAAAAGCAGGATTTCCTCAGGGTCTCCGAAAATGAAAAAAAAAAACTAGACACCCTGTTGGAAACCCCACTGTGACCAGTAGACACCCTGTATCTGCACTTTTTCCGTAGGGGGACTCATTGTCAGTTAAGTTTGAGGCTGTATTCAGCTGAAATCTCCTGCGCGTAAGACGGATGAGCCGAAAGACAGAGACAATGGAAGCGGCAACGGTGAAAATAGGTAGCAAAGGCGGGCAGAGCTATGAATAAAACAAAGCAATTCCATGCCATCAGAACAACTGGAATGAAGTTCGTCTGGAGACCGGAGCACGGGCCCCCGATTGCGCGCAGACCACACCACACGCCACACGCGGCACGGCTTCTTCAAGTGCCAGCTAATTGAGATATGTGATGTGATCTCGGGCAGTTTCAGCGCAAGCTTCGCCTCAGCGAAATTGAATGAAATCGCTTCGTCCACACAAGATTCCTTGGGATCTTGTAGTAGTGCCATTAGGCTAATAGAGAATTTGCAGGTGTCTGAAATTTGATGAATTTTTTGTTTAAGTGGAAACTACTGAGTAAACTGAACACGAGGATACCTTCGGTTCATGAATTGAACAAATATTGGAGAAGATATGACAGAATGATCTCATCTGCTGAAATACATGCGGTTAAATGGGAAATGCCGACAGATGACGTCACTTGGCGGCGCATTTTCTCACTTTTAAATGTATTTTTATACTATTTCCCATAGCCGAAAAAAATTACAAAAAATACTGCAAAATCAGCCCTCTAGGCACTTTCAGATGAAGCAATAAAAAATTTGCGTGCAAAGTCTCCATTATGAAAATATTCCGCCGAACTCTCCGAAAGTAACTTCGATTTTTGCGTTTTTGGGGCTGCGATTATGCCATCAACTTTTTCACTGTTTCGGGCCGAAGGAAAAAATACGATGTACGTACCGATTTCAACGTGATTTTTCAAAGAGAAATCGACGTAATGGGGTGCCAAATAGCTACTTTGGCTGCCTGCTGGTCTCACGAACAGCTGTTTTTTGGCCTTTTTTAAACGAGCGCAACGAAATAATGATAAACGAGTGGAAATTTTCAAACCGAAAAATTTACCGCATTAGAGGTCCGTAGTTTTGTATTTTCGCCACCGCTGTGGTCATCAAGCGCCATCGCATCGCAGCGCGCAGCTCAACGTGCGCAATTCGGTGCAAGCAAGGGAAACTAGGGCGCCTTCATTTTTGTTGCATGCAACACGCGCGTCCCTGAAGCTCGAATAGTTGCATCCAGGCGCTCTGATGTCTCCTTTTGCGCATCCGTCGGCTGCAAAACCATGGGCAACAATCCGATGGTGAAGGTGAAAGTGAAATTACCGAACCACGTATCCTCTGTCCATTACAAACTTCCGCTTCCACCAATACGATCGCTCCATTTTTCCTTTTCGCCCATCAATTTCAATAATCAGCCTACAGGATTCGGAACCGAAAGGAAGCGCCCGCGGCTCAGATAGTCGATGAGAAGTGCGAGAAGTCCCTCCTGGATGCAAGGTCAAGCAACGAGCAGGAGTTATTTACACCCATCAGTTAAAAAACTTATCAATATCGGAACAGTTTATGGATGCCCATGTTCAAGCCTCCCACATCGGTGGCGAAGCGTGAATCATCGACTATCGGAATTATCCCATTTGGAGCTATGGTAACGAATCGATCAGCGAGTTACACCTACATAATCGATCCTTTTTTATAAGTTTAAGTGACCGATCAATCGATTTATCGTCGCTGTCCCGCTCACGCGGGCAAGCCCACTCCGCGGGTATGAGCTCAACAGTCGTCGCTACACCCACACTCCCGAGCGCCCGAAGCAACGCCGCATGAAAGCTCAGGCGTTGCCAAATTTCCTCTCATGAAATACGAATTTCCCGCGGGGTCTTCGATTACTCTCCCTCGAATTTGTTCCCACGAATTCCTCCGCTGTTCGATCTAGTGCTCCTGGAAATGTCCAAGAAAAATGTGCACACATACTCTCCGAAATAATTGATTTCTCGGAGGAAATTTGGCAACATTCGACCGCGCATACGACGTTTTCTCTGGACACGGCAGCGCAGCGGGCTGTGACACCCCGCGCACATGGCCGAGCTGAGCGCAGAATCAATCGGTCGGTGTCAAAACCGAACTCGTCCATTATCTGATGAAAAGCAGAAAGGAAGCATTTTATGGAGCGTGAGACACATCCTAATGCAGAGCGGGTCCAGAAATATGGCAACACCGGATTTCCTCCATTTAAACCTATGTTTAATAATCGATTCTAGTCTGAGCACCTGGCTCCTCCAAGAGTCGATACATTTCCATAGGATTAAATGGAGAAAAACAGTGTTGCCAATTTGTTGAATCCGCCAATGATCCTAAAAACATCGACGGATTCGAATTTCGGACCCTCTTTCGGTCATCATTCTGGAACCACTTTTGCGAACAATCGAAAAGGACTTCATCGAAACTTCACAACCTTCTACACTTCCTTTCTCGCCGGTTTCCTTCCTTTTCCGAATGACAAGTCGATTTTTTCCAGTGGCGAGGCGTGAATGATCGATTATCGATATTTCCCCATTCGAAACTACGGTAAAGAATCGATTATTTAGGCGTTCGTTGCGAACACCCTGTAAATCGATCCTTTTTCATAGTTTCAAATGGCAGATCATCGATGTATCGCAAATCACGCCATGCCACTGATTTTTTCGATGACGCAACCGAGCACCCGGCTACACCCGAAATCGGACGATGAAGAGGTGGATGAAAGGAAGCAGTGCAGTGGCGGATCCAGATATTTGGCAACACCGGATTTCCTCCATTTAAATCTATGTTAAGTAATCGATTATTGTCGAAGGACCTGGCCTCCCTCCAAGAATCGATACATTTTCATAGGTTTAAATGAAGAAAACAGTATTGCCAATTTGCTGAATCCGCCAATGGAAGCAGTGGCACTCGCCGAAAACAAGTAGTAAGTTAGTGGTGGGCGGATTTAAACAGTCGCCTCGCCATCCAGTAGGAGGAGGCCCAATCAAAATCTATTTGAGTTTTGGCCGTTGGAGAAATGGATTTGCTCGCAACTACAAGGGGCCGTTCGAGTGTTACTAAATACACAATTTTCGAGTTTTCGACACCCTCCTCCCCAACTGTAACGCTTTCGTAACGCAGCCGTCAGTCTCTTTACGTAACGCTTGCCTGGACTTCCCTCGGAATTCCTGTGAATAAAGAAAGATAATACGCCAGGTACGAGAATCGAAAAAATTTTGGGCTTTTTGGAGGATATTTTGATCCATAAGGTGACTAAATAGCTCATATAATCTCGGGATTTTCCGCAAAAATTCGAAAAATATTGCTCGGAACTGTCCAAGGCTTATGGCCTATCCATTTTTGAAAGGACATTTCGACGTAAATTTTATTCGTGCGTGAAATCTGGTGCTGAACTTGGAACGAAAATAGTAGACCTCCTTCATAGCCTCCTCGACTTTAAATCTTTTTGCTCATTCTTTGCTGTTTGATCTTGAATATCATATTAATGATGAGTTAGAATTTGCGTTGAGGGTACTTTTCTATGGCGAGGATTTAAATGAAAATAAAAGAAACCTGGCATAGAATAAGAAGGTGTTACGCATAACTGAATGTCCTTTAAATCATGAATCACGGTAATCAGTGGCGAGGTATGAATGATCGATCTAGCGATTTTCCATTTAAAGTTATGGTACAGAATCGGTTACTATGGTGCTCGTTGCGAACACCGTGTTTATCGATCCTTTTCCATAGGTTCAAAGGCGGATCAATCGATATATCTCAAAGAACATCACGCCACTAACGATGACGTAAGTTCGTTAATTTTTGCATCGACTTAAGCACATGCTGTATACTCCCACGCCATTACGCAGCTAAGATAACATACTCAAGCTGAATTTATGTCCATGCTGTACAATGTTTTCATTTTTCTTTGTCACAAGTTCTCTTTCTAATGTCGTGTTTTTGTTTTTTGTTGCAGGTAAGTTACCGTTTTCTGCTTCGGTAGCCTCATTATTCTTAGCCACAGCTACAATCGCATGTACCGTGGAGACGCATCTGATCGTGAAGTTCTCGTTTTACACAACTGGCGGTATGATCATTTGCATGCAACACACAATTGAACCTTCATCAGAATCTGAAACGTAAACTCATTGCGCGAACGTATCATTATGGATCGTATTTGATACATCAAACAGGTGGGATTGTATCGATATCGACCGGTTCAACATGTTAACATGTAGCCTCAAAAGTCAATTGAGTAATCTTAAAGTAACGGGTTTTTTGTGATTGATTTTTGATTCATAGGAGTACACAAGGGTAATGAAAAGTGAAATTGTTAGGGATTTTCTCTTTTCCAGCTTTTCCAACTGAAATCCGAAAATTTTTGTTCGAGGTTTTTGTTTTATTCTTTTGAATGAAACGATATTTCGAACCACTATCGAATACGATCCATACATCTCGCCGCACCAAGACAATCACGTTTTTACTTAATCTTTAATAAGTATTGTTACGGAACATTTGAATCTCCCGCTCATATGAAAAGCCATCATAGTCAATCGACCCTGTATTGGTTTTGGCAGGCCTCTCAATAAGCAGTGTTTAATCCAGTCCCGTTCGTTCGAGGATCGAGGTGAAAAAACGTGCAAAAGCTGAGCCGAAGCGCTGATATCGAGTTTTTCATATTTTCATACTGCAAAGACTGTCGCGGTAATGTTCAGTGTACAGTTTAACTCAAGCAGAGAATTGGTTTTTCTATGAGTTTTTTTGTTCACGTGACGTCTTTAACTAATTATGAAACCTAAATTTGAACTTGTTCTCATCTCAGCTACTCTTTACCCCCCCCCCCCCCCCCCCTGCCACCCCCCAAAAAGGGTCATTATGAGCCCACGGAAAGAGTCTGTACGTCGCGTGGAGAGAATGGATGGTAAGGTCCTAGCGGTGGAGCTTGGCGGCTGGCCAACTGGAAATAACAACAGATGAACTTTTGACGAAGAGTCCTAAAGGAAGGCGGTGCGCGAGGAAGTCGTCCTGTGACGTCACACGACCTTGTCGTCTGCCTCGCTCACCGCAGCCAGCGTCCGTCCGGCGATCGACGTCCAAGTCGCCGTGTTGCCGCGCGAATTTTCGAAAACAACCCGTCCCCCCTAGCGTCCGAATTTATACTGAGAGTCAAGACAATTTGAATCCATTTCTGATTGGTTCCCGTATTTTAGGCCTCCACAGTGTCACAAACGGGAATAAGATTACATTTCACCAATTGCAAAGATTATAATCTGGAATGGACGAGGGAAATCACGGGTTCGGCAGGAACAAACGGAATCGAGAGGCAGGAACGGAGAAAGGCATTTGAGAATGGGCCGATCAAGATTACGAAAAACGTTTCAATTTCTGTAATCTTTATTCCCGTTTGTGACATCCATGAGCCGAATTGTCTTGACTCTCAGTATAAAGGGATCTATCCGCCGAATTCCAGAAGTTACCAGATTCTATCGATAAAGAACGAACTCCCTGGAGAGCGTGCTAAGTTTTTCCCGGACTGTTATTCGCAACTCAATAGAAAAAGTCGGAGTATTTTATTTAAGGGAAAATATCCATCTTTTTCCGAAAATTGGCATTTTGTCAGAAAAAATTTGACACCGTCTGGATGATCATACAGCGTTTTTCTTTTGCGCGGTAGCGAAACAGCGGACAATACTGGATTGCGTTTAGCCGAAAAGAACCAAGGCACATCAGCTTTTACCAAAAACTGTACGTTTTGATATTTTAAATGAGAATAGTTTCGCGGATTTTTGTGCGAATTCCAGTGAATTTTCTGCACAGTCCGAGGCAAAGTCCCAAAATTATCGAAAGCACCTGCACCAAGGTACTCTTGTTAGAAATTGAATTTACGAATTGATCGGTTTTTTTCATTGAATTTATTTATTTATTTATGTTTTTATAATGTCCAGTCAAATTTGGCAACATCTGATGTGGCTTGGTTCCTTCCTGCTTAACGCGGTCCAACCGACCTAGACTGCCGTGCTAAGGAAGAACGCCGTATGAACATTCGAGAGTTGCCAAATTTCCTTTCACAAAATGTTTATTTATGAGGAAAATTATGAATATTTTTCCTTGAAATTTTCAGGGACTTTAGATCAAAATACAAAGAATATTCTCTGAAGAATTGGAAGAAAAATATTCCTAAGTTTACCAGGGAATTTGTGTTTTATAGAAGAAATTTGGCAACGCCTGAAGGTTCATACGGCGTTTTTGCTTAGTACGGCAGTAGAGACGGGAGGAGAACTTTGTGTATTAATGGCTTTTCACAGAAAATAAGTCATAGCCGTGAAAAGTCTTCGAGTTGCTGAGATCCCACTGATCGAAAATTCCTGGGAAGGAGCCGTTCTTACATTACGTAACGCAACGTTCTGGGGGCAAGGGGTCCAGGTGAGAGATAAAATTTTTGGGATTTTCATACCATCATAATGAATCGCTCACCACGTTTCATAAAAATCTAAGATCGTCGATAAGATCTGGCGAATTTTTGGTTAGTTTGGTGTGGAGTTCGATCCTTTTTGAACCGCTTTGAGTATGATCAATCATTAGGTATGTTTGTAAGCTGTTGTGTATTCGAGTTCGATATCCAAACTTCTCGTTGTTAAAATGGGGAAAAGGTCTCGACCAACGATCAAATTCCCGAACCAATTACCATCAAAGTGTCGTGAGTCAGCAGTCTTAAAATCGGTACTGTGCTCAGTTATAAAATTAAAACTTGGCAGAAATGTTTCGTGCGGCAGGAAACGATGAATGGCGCTCCATTCTGATCAAAGGGGACCGTTGCATGGTTACCATCAGTCATCGACTGGTCTACGAAGATCAAAATTGGTTCGGAATTTGATCGTGTATCGAGCCTTCATGGGAAAATCGGACAAAAGTCACAATAACCCGTATGCATCAACCATCATTGGGCAGCACATAGATTTCAGTTGAATGGTGTCATTTCCAGATGTGACATTTGCAGGGCCGGATTAAGGGGATGGCCACATGGGCCGCGGCCCATAGCGGCAAAATGAGGGAGCGGCAAATTTTGCAATTTTTTTTAATGTAGGTATGAAAAAAATTACAAACGAGAAAAGGCGACAAAATCTTCCATTTTCTGAAAGTATAGTAATTTCTAATTTTGACGTTTTGCGGTGGTACAAGAGACAGCACCTTTAATAATTAGTCGAGTTATAAGAGAGACCAAACACGCAATGGAGATGTTGCATGTGTGAGGAATTTGCGATTTGACTGTTGATTCTTATGTGAAAGTTCGTGAGAAACACGATGGTGCCACTGGTTTCTCTGAAATCAACTTCCAAGCTTAAAAAAAGCTCTCAAGTTGAGGCCAAAATGGAGGGGATATCCCACGCTATCTTGAGAGTCCACCTCTACATCAAGACAAACTCTCAGGATAGCGTGGGATATCCCCTCCATTTTGGCCTCAACTTGAGAGCTTTTTTTAAGCTTGGGAGTTGATTTCAGAGTAAACCAGTGACACCATCGTGTTTCTCGCGAACTTTTACATAAGAATCAACAGTCAAATCGCAAATTCCTCACACATGCAACATCTCCATTTTGCCTGGAGAGAGCTAAGAGGACGAAGACTTGAGATGAAAAGGAGAAGCACGCGGCGCGGCGGTCGGCATATAACACATATCAGCGCCTACAAGACTGCATGAAATACTTCACGCATAGCGTCAAACACAGTGCGGTCAGCAGCAATCGACGTGTAACGCATAGCGCCTGCAAGACTGAAGGAATACTTCAAGCATTGCGTCAAACATACCTAGTGCGATCAGCGCGGCGCGACGGTGCAAGTTAAACTTATTAAACCATATTTATGTTTCTTCTTTCATAATTTTCTCGTTCATTTCTTACAAATGGAAGGTCTTGTCCACACAGAGATAGGTTTACGGAACTTAACTTTTATTCCGCAAGTTCCGTGAATTTTTACTAGTAGTGTTGACAGGGCTTTCGCAAAAATGTGTCCAACACGAGTAAACGCATCTCACGCACCCCTCTCGTCTCCCTCCGGCACGTTCACTCGATGGTTTTTATTGATGTTTCAAAACGAATGAGAAGGGGGCGGCAAAATACTGGCGTGCCCATAGGCGGCATAGTTTGTAATCCGCCCTGGACATTTGTCCAATCTTTTCCTTCCCTAGGCCTAACAAAAACGCTAATGAGGGAGCGCATGCTAATACAATGTAGCGTTTTACCGTAGCGTCATCTTCCGGGCCATTAACTGTGGTCCTCGGTTAGCATTGCAACCGTCGAATACCACGATCTTAGCCAGATGTGACACCTGGAATCGGCCGTGTTGAGTGGAGCGTTAGCATTTCCACTCAGCGATAAGTTCTTCTCGACTGTCTTGCCTTGTCCCCGTCCGGGTCTCTCCTTCTATTACAGCAGTTGAGAACGGAGCACCGCAGACCCTGCTTCGAGATTAGGGTTCTTGCGTCCTCCTCGAACATAGCGCTGCGCCACGCTCCAAGAATTCGCGGTTTCTCCCCCCCCCCCTCCCCCGGCCTCTCGGAGACGAGCATTCTCCTGTTTATGATGCAGTATTGATAGCTTAGCTCCAAGCTACTCTTCAGGGAGTCTGCTAGTCCGGAATTTCCGGAAAGTCCGAAAATAGTAGTGATTTTTAAGTGAGATCCAGGAGTCCGGAAAAAGCGCGGAAGTTCCGCAACAAGGTCCGGAATTTTTTCTTTCGTATCACGCGTGTTTCTTAACAAAGCCCGGGAAGTATGCAATCCCCTGCGCGGTGATTATCAGAGTAGTACACGGAGAAAAATACTTCGTGCATCGGACCCGAAGTTGAGGTCATATGGATCCCTGAAGTTTTCGTATCACACATCCGAGAACTTGAGGTCCAACTGCCGAAGTTGGGGTCAGACATCTGAAGTACTTAGGTATGCACTGGAGCACTTCAGATGTGTGACCCGAACCCTTCGGTACGTACCTAAGTACTTCAGATGTCTGACCCCCAACTTCGGCAGCTGGACCTCTAGTTTTCGGATGCGAGATCGTAAACTTCAGAGGTCCACATGATCTCAAGTCTGAAATTCACTCCGCAGTGCACGATTTGCGTAGCTCGGAGCACGCTTGTTCAAATTATCACCTCTGGGGACGTTTTCCAGTCTCCGTATCTGGACCCAAGCAACGGCAACTTCCGGTAACTTGCGGATGACGAAAACTGATAATTCTAATCTTAATTTTATTATGAACATAATGAGCCGTGGTCTTACTACAATGTTTTAACCAGACCTCTACTTCACTTTAGACGTAGATTTCACTTAACCCGATTGCACCCTGCTTGAGAAGATGGTCAGAAGATTGGATTGGACGCAGTTCCATTCCGATCCCAGCCCTCCCTTACCTTCAGGATTTCAACTTTCAGTCCCTGGAGATTAACGTCAGAGGCAGGCGCGCTCGCGCAACGCAATGCACTGCGGCGCGGCACGGCGTCTCAAAGAAGCCGATGCAATAAGTGCGATTATACTGCCGTGCTAAGGAAAAACACCGTATGAACCTTCAGCGTTACCAAATTTCCTTTCATAAAACGCGAATTTTTGGTAGGTAAACTTATGAATACTTCTTTTTCTAAATTTCGTGGCAACCCTGTCCAAAACGGCCCTTTTGGATACTTTCTCCTTCCAAGGAAAAGTATTCATACTTCTCCTGGAAAAGGAGCATTTTTTCGGGAGAGGCAACTTGGAATGATCATACAGCGTTCTTCCTTAGCGCGGTAGGATACACCCGGGCCGCGGGCGGGCGGGCGCTATGCTCTCAGTAAATATTTATACAAGTTATCTGCGAGATAAATGTCCTGTCTCATCGGGTACCCCCGCGGTACCTTTGCCACTTTCACGGCCAACTCGTACTCTTCTCTTCCTCGGTCCTACGTATATTGTTCTTGGACTCATTTCGCTGTGCTGCACGTCCTCGCCGCTCCCTCTCCTCATTTTCACCGCTGCAGTCGAATTGAAGTGCTAGTCAGAAAAATAAACTCACGTTTCGCGGTTCGAGGACCCCGCGGCTCTCGGCTCGGACTCAGATTTGTAGGCGATAAACACGAATATTCGTGTTATTGGGTGCACTTCCGTTTCAGTGCTGTTCATTGAGCAATATGTAGATTCTATCGGAATGCATCCTGCCGCGCGGAGGAAGAACGCCGTATGAACATTCGAGCGTTGCCAAATTTTCGCGGATAAAATATGTATTTCCTTGAAGGAGATTATGCAAATATTTCCTTGAAATTTTCAGACGTTTTGGATTGAATTGCGAACGAAATTGTCTGAAAAAATGGGAAGAAAAATGTTCAGGATTTCTCAAAAATACAGATTTTATTCGCGTAAATTTGGCAAGGCCTGAAGGCTCATACGGTGTTCTATTCCTCCTTAGCAGGGTAGCATGTAGCATGCCCTGGCCTGGGTCCTCTCTCCTATTCTCTGGTTCAACAGTATTTTTTTTTCTCTTTGCTTGTTACTTTTGTAGCTTTGCCGTAATAGATGTTCACAAGATTTGACCGAGATACACATTGAAATAACTCCGAAAGTACACGTTCCGAGCGAATTCCGCAAATCGTTTCGCATTTCGATTTGCGATGTTCTCTCGGGACGTAATTTTAAAACTTTTTCAAAATATTTCCCAGTCGAATCTTGTGTACAAATACCTGACGCACCGAAGAAAAGTCGCTTGGATCTAGAGTCCAGACTCTTGAAAACAATGACAAGAAAAAATACTCTTGATTCATTCGGATTTTTGCTTGGATCAAAAGGAAATCCGCTTAAATTATGAGGATTGGTGGTTCTCGATTTTTGCAACACTGTTAAAAATCCCTGCGCAAATTCACGCTTTCTCAGTTGCTACATTGACCACCTGTTACTCTGAGTGCATGGATCCGGCGCGAAATAAGTTTGGCGTGAATTTTGCGCTCCGGCCGGAGTGAAAATTTGACAGGCAAATGGAAAATGGATCTGCCGTGCAGGGATTTGAATTCGGGCCGCGGCGGTGAAAGACGAGTGCGTTACCACTGCCATTCGAAGCACATATCAGTCGTCGCTGAATTCACGCTACTTGAGGGAGCTCAACAAATTCGTCCGTCGTTGGTGATATTTACGCTCTGATCTATTCACTCAGAGTGCTTGTTTTCTCCGATGAAATTCAAAAATTATGATATACGTTATTAAATACGGATGCTAGGACTTAATAAGTTTTTGGACTACCGCTCTGTTTTTGTGCCGTCTGGCGCCTACAAACCTACAATGATACTTCACGCATTGCGCAATGCTTGAAGTATCTCCTTAGGTTTGTAGGCGCCAATGCGCTGGCCGGCCGCCCCACAGCGTGCCACGGCGCCTCAAGCAACTATTTCACATCAGGTGTGTTGCACAGTATTTTGTACGAAAGTGAAGGCGCTCGAACATATTAAGGATGAGGCATCCTTTAAGAGTACGGAGCTTCTCTCGCAAACATCAATTTTGCAGTCTTTAAAAATAACAAAGTTAGCTATGAGTGAATAATTTGATTCTTTTGGTGGTATCAAGCAACTTGAGAATGATAAAATTAAGAGAGCAAATGATCTTACTCCAAAACAGTTTTCCAGCGCTATATGTCGACTTCAACTGACAGAGGCACAATACCGTGTAAAGTTATTAAGAATGCTTGAACTTCGTATTCTTGGATTCTGTTTAGGAAGTTCAAAAATCATGTTATCCGTCAAAAGTCGTTGATTTCAACACGCCGTACTGTAAAATGGATCTGCCGTAGCATGGATTTGAACTCGGGCCGCGGCGGTGAGAGACGAGTGCGTTACCACTGCCATTCGAAGCACATATCAGTCGTCGCTGAATTCACGCTACTTGAGGGAGCTCAACCAATTCGTCCGTCGTTGGTGATATTTACGCTCTAATCTATTCACTCAGAGTGCAGCGCGAAATTCGCACCGGATTTTTTTTCACGCCGACTATTCACCCAGAGTAAATAATCGATTTAAACAGTGAAAAATCCGATTGAATTAAGAGGATTTTTTCTTGTCATTTGTTTTCAAGAGTCTGGACTCTAGATCCAAGCGACTTTTTTTTCCGGTGCGGATCATCGTCGCTCCTCTGACGTAAGGGTGTATCTCTGTTTCCACATGAGCCCTGGGATGCATTGAGTTGTATGGAGAAGAGGTCTCTCGTGGAAATCGAGATACGCCCTTACGTCAGAAAAGCGACGTTATACCTTATTACTTGCAGTTCCTGCTTGCGAAAAACCAAAAGCGAACTGAAGTCAAATCGATCGTTAACGGTTAAATGTCACTGACTCACTGAACAAAAGGGAATACAAAGTTAACGTCGTTCAAACAATTGTTGACACCACACATGTTCTGTATGAGACGGAAGGTGGAAATGTGCCAACCACTTCCCACCAGCACTGTCGTTCAGAGGAAAAACGTCGTATGAACATCCGCGTCTTGCAAAATTTCCCTCTGTGAAACATTCATTTTTTGAGGAAATTCATTGATATTTTTTCTTGAACTTCTCTGGCACTGAAGATAGAAGGGCGACTGAAATTCTCTAACAAATTGGGAGAGAAACGCACTTAAGTTTCCCTGAAACTTTGTCAAATAGTTTTGGCGACACCTGAGGGCTCGTACGGGGTTTCTCCTTAGCACGGCAGAGCAGCAGTGGCGTTGCGTGAATGGTCGATTATCGATATTTCATCATTTGAAGTTATGGTGAAGAATCAATTATTAAGATGTTCGCTACGAACACCCAGTTTATCGATCTTTTTCCATAGGTTTAAATAGCAGATCTATCGATATATCGCAAAGCACGCCACGCCACTGCAGCCTCCTCTTCCCGACGAAAGTTGGTTCTTCTCGGCTGAACGCTGGCTGCATCCACCTCTTTTTTTGTTTGGGCGTGTGAAAGGATCGGCGGCACTGAAATTGGGCGTTATCGCTGTAACCGCCTCTCTATTCTGCCATGCTGAGGAAAAACGCCGTATCAGCCTTCAGACGTTGCCAAGTTTCTTCCGATAAAAACCGAAATTTCTGGGAAAACTGCGTATATTATCTTCCGAAATTTTCGGACATTTCGTACGCAATTTAATCTAAAATATGTGAAAATTTCGTGGAAAAATATACATAAATGTTGTCAAAGATACATGTTCTATCAAGGGAAATATGGCAATCCTCGAATGTTCATACGGCGTTTTTCCTTAGCACAGCATGTTTAGGAATAATGCCGTATAAGCACCCGAATTTTGCCCCCCTCCCCCCGACAAATTGTTTATTTTTGAAGGTAGTTATGTATATTTTCTTTGAAACTTTCACATATTTTAGATGAAATCACGAGCAAATTTCTCTGAAAAATCAGGAGAAAAATATTTACTATACTTTTAGGAAATTTCGTGATTTGTCAAAGGAAATTTGGAGATCTCTAAAGGCTATTGCGGCGTTCTTCCTTACCACGGCAGTATTATTTCGCTGTTCGATGTCGCATGTGCTCGCACGAGATGAAGTAGCAAAAGACACGGCGCCGCTCGGCTCAATTGTTATGGTTATATTAGCGTGTCCTTGAATATGAAATTCTCTTGCAAGAAAAGAGTTTGATCGATAGGAACTAATAGCCTGCATCGGCTCCCCCCCCCCCCCCCCCGTTCCACCTCTTCCGCTTGATTTGTTAAATGTTCGGCGCGAATTCCCGCATTCCTTCGAGCATGATCGGGGATTAAATTTCCGAAAGCGTCCCGCACGATGATTGACTTGCGCTTTCAATTTCAGAATCCGCCTTTAACGGGGTAAATATACTGGAGGGTTACGGGAGCCGCTTTGGGGGTTATTTTCAAAAATTTCGACATCGCTGGCTCACCCAGGCGTTATCATATGCCAAAAGCCTCGAAAACTATGAAAATCGGCCCAGTTCCCGTTCCCTTGCGAAAGAACGCAACTACATTGCATTATTGCCAAATTTCTCCCCGCAAATGTCATTTTATCAGGAGAATCTTGGAACTTTCTGACTGAAAATTTGGCTGATTTTTCTTTCGCTCTCGCTGAAACTAGACAAATTTTTAATAACAATTGCGCGGGTAAATGGAGAAAAACAATGTTGCCAATTTGCTGGATCCGCCAGTGTCAGCCGCGTATGTATGTTTTCAATCGGGCCTCCGGGCTGATTATTGAAATTGCGATAGACAAAGCTATAGATGAAGGAGACAAAATACATATGGAGAGATCCTATTGGTGGAAGCGAGTGGTTGCAATGGACAAAAGAGGTAGGTAATAGACTAACCAACTGCAACCCGCGAGAGACCCGACAGTTATTCTATCATTACCTCCCTTAGTCTACAGGAACCACCCATTTCAACCATTAGGATCGCTCTATACTCCCTATGTCCTCTTTGTCTATAGCTTTGTCCATCAATTTCAATAATCAGTCCGCTGATGATAAAATCATGAAGGAGGAGGAAACAAAAAATTGACGGGAGGAACCGTCCGTCGTTGGGCGACGTGAATAAAAAAGTTGTTTATTTGATTTAGATTGAGAAGTGCGAGGAAGGTTAGATTTGAGCGGTAGCTGGGAAGGAGGAACAAGGGCACAATTTGTGTAGTGCGTCGATGGCTCGGCTTCAAAACTGAGCTGAAGGTTAATGCCGTTTATGAATGGGAGGAATTTCAACGTGGGAAAACGGGTCGGATGCCATATGGAGAGTGCGAAGGAGGTAGGAGTTACCGCTGAGGACATCTCGATTCGCTAATAACAATCGTGCACGACGCAACTCCAGCGGCCGTCGCGTCGCATCGCATCGCGTACTCCTGTGAGAAAATTTTCAATTTGAGAAATATATGAAAGCTAACAGCTTCGGAGAAGATAAGCGCCAAAATATACTGCCCTAGTTGCTGCAGAAAAGCAGCTTTTGTTTATGTGAAGAGAGTGTGGACACTTGCAAGGTGTCAACTTAACTTTTTTTTTTTTTTTTTTTTTTTTTTTTTTTTTTTTTTTTTATTGAGAGTTTAGTGGCTTCTATTCCTTTAGGAATCTACAGCCATCTATAGGCACTATTTATTGTCCGAAGACATCAGGGGGTTTGGTAGACATCCATGCTCGGGCTTACAAATTTTCACGGATTAAGGCCGAGCGAATTCTGCTTACAGATCCACTCGTCAGTTCCATGAAAATTTGTCGCCACCACCGGGATTCGAACCCGGGACCTATTGACCTAGAGTCAGACGCGCTAACCACTAGGCCAACCTGGCCGGCTTCAACTTAACTTTCATTTTTGATTTTCCTGATAATTCGAAAGAAATTTTCAAAAAAAATCATCCTAAAATTGATTTTTTGCGCGAATGAATTGACCAGGGATGCAGAAAATGATCGATCACGCGCCCGCTCGGGCAGGGAATATTTTGAAGAACCTAAATCCGAAAGTCAACGGTAACCTAAACAGGAGGAAATGGTCATCTTTTTTCAAAATTTTGTGGAAAGCCGGCAGGCAGGCGCGTGAAAATGTGGAAGCTTGGAAGATTCTGCACCCCTGTGAATTGGCAATCGTTCGCTTTTATAAACTAACTTAATTAATGAGTCCAATCGAATTTTTCACTTCTCACACCAATCGGATCGCTCCATGTTCCCTGTATCTTCTTAGTCTATATCTTTATCCATCAATTCCGATCAGCCCGCAGAGACCCAACGGAAGTTCAACCTAGCGTCCTAAAATGCTTTTCTTGTTTCATCGCGTTTGATGGTATTTGGCCTAAACTTGACGGACATCGTCTCGGTCCAATCATATCAACTCAAGTCGTCACTACCCTCACGAAAGAACGTAACTACATTTCAGTGTTGCCAAATCTTCGCTCGCAAATTGTTTCTTTACCTGAAAAATCTTGGGCGCATTCCTAACTAAGAATTTCACTGATTTTTCTACCGATCTCAAGCAAAAATCAGAGAATATTTCGACTAAAGTTTCATGCATACATTGCCTGTGAAAAATTGAATTGTTTAAGTCGATTTGGCAACCGCGGAGCGGGGTTACGTTCCCTCGTCCGGATAGCGACGAAATGCACGTATTTCTGTCAAATGGAACTATGTGCATTAAGACATGCGCCCTGAGACCCTTAAGAATATGTACATAACAGGGCTCACGTCATAATACACGTAGTTCCGTTCGGCAGAAATACGTCCAAATGATAGTGTCCGTGAGCTAATCAATCACGGAGTTGTGATAATGTTGTTGTTTTTATGCGCCCCCCCCCCCCCCCCCGCCCTTTAGCGGTACGCCTTTTGCATGGCGGCGGGCGGTTAAGGAATGGAAGTTGGAAACAGTGGCGTGGCGTGAATTGCGATTCATCGATTGTAATGCCTTTTAAACCTATGGTAAAGAATCGATTATTAAGGTGTTCGTTGCGAACACCCTGTTTATCGATCCTTTTCCATAGGTTTAAATTTCATAACAATCGATCCATCGCAATTCACGCCACGGGTTGGAAATGATTCCCGTCCGAAATACGGATAGTAGCCGTCCGAGAACGGGACTCGGTCCCATTTCCTGATTACGGATTTCAAGCGTCATTAACTGCACTTAACGAGGATTCGGGTGTATCGCGAGCCATTGCGCGCCTGTCCGCGCCGCGGTGCAGTGTGAGAGTGAGGTCCCGGTCAGGGAGACGCGGCTGCAACGATATCGAGATCATGCCTGAAGCTTCGACTTCTCAGGGTTGCCACAGTCAGGGAAAACCGGGAAATGTCAGGGAATTTTAAAGAGTCCGGGAAAATGACGAAAATTACGAAAATACCAGGGAAAATGTGTTAAATCACCTTCATTTGCTCTTAAGAATGAATTGTAGGTTTCAAACAACAAATTTCACACAAAATCACAGGTTTGCCGGCGGTCTGGAAAACCTGGAAAGTCAGTGAATTTCAGGGTTGCCTCAGTCAGGGAAAATCAGGAAATGTCAGGGAATTTTAAAGAGTCAGGGAAAATGACGAAAATTATGAAAATACCAGGGAAAATTTGTTAAATCACCTTCATTTGCTCATTAGAATGAATTTTAGGTTTCGAACAACAAATTTTGCTCGAACCCTTCCGCTCGTGATTCGATCTCGAGGTTTCAAAACATCTCATATTGTCCTCCACGCATGTAAATTTTGTGCAAAGGTAGATTGCCCTCGCAATTACACTCTCACGATGTGCTCACACAAACGAACGACTCGCAATTCCTTAAAGGGATAGTCATACTCAGCTGACGAGTTAATTTTTCGAAGAAGCTTGTTTTGATTATTTTTGTCTGTGGCAACCAGATACGAATGGAGGCCCACTGGCGTATTGCAGGGTTGCCATAGTCAGGGGAAACCGGGAAACATCGAGGGAATTTTAGAAAGTCAGGGAAAATGTGTTAAATCACCTTAATTTGCTGTTTAGAATGAATTTTAGGTTTTGAACAACAAATTTTGCCTGGAAACTATTTTCAATCGTGCCTTCTTAACCATCCGTCACATCTAATTGTCAGGGAATTTCACCAGAATATGAGTCAGGGAAATCAGGGAATTTCATTCTCTAAATTCTGTGGCATCCCTGTAGTCCGTGAAATCTCCGTTCGAGTCTCCATCAGTTGACTCCATCAAAGACGTTGGTTGCAGAAGCCGTCGAGCCTTGCACTTTTGCGTTTGATTCGTTTCGTTGTCTTGTTTTTCGATTCCAAAAATAGATACGTTTTTTTTTTTTTACCATTCTGCAGCGCTAAGGAAGAACGCCGTATGAACTCTCGTGCATTCCGAAATTCATTTAAGTAAAATACACATTTTGAAGAAAACTTGTGAAAATTTTCCGTCTAATTTTCCTCGCAGTGAGAACTAAAGTATCAAAAAATTTCAAGTAGAAATTTTCATTATTTGTGTCAAAAATTAACGTATTAAGTGGGGAAATTTGGAAACTCTCGGATGTTCATGCGGCGTTTTTCCTTAGCACGGCAGCGTTGATAAAGAAAAAGATAAACAATAATCAGGGAATTCTTACACTTAGGTCATTTTTTTTTAATCAAAAAGTCTCACACACCCTGATGGTCACAAACGGCAGAAGTGAGCACAAGTGTTGAATACCAGGCGTTCCCCTGGTAAAAATTGGCAGTAGAATCTGTGTTTCAAAATACCATAGACCTACAGCCGGCTGTAAGATTTCCAATAGCTTCTATAGCCGGCTACACAATTTCTCATAGCCTTTTATAGCCGATGGCGATTAAGCAACAGCCAGGTGATAAAGTGTATGCTAAACGTTACTAATTACGGATGCTAGGACTTAGTGAGTTTTTGGAATACTGCTCCCTTTTTGGACCGTAGTATCTTGATTTATTTTGCGAGGAAAGCTCCGTACTTTTGATGGATGCCTGCCATATTTAAGCGCCTTCAGTTTCGTATGATACTGTGCAATACCTCTGGTGTGAAATAGTTGCTTCAGAGCGCCGGACGCGCGGCGGCGGGCAGCCAGCGCGAAACGCGCATTGGCGCCTACAAACCTAACAGGGATACCTCACGCGTTGCGCAATGCGTGAAGTATCCCTGTTAGGTTTGTAGGCGCCAGTGCGCCGCTGCTCCGCTTTCTGTTAGGCTCTAATATTTAATCTCGCGGAGTCAGCGTTTTTCAACTCATGACTGAAATGTTTGCACACTCTGTATGGATTATTCTCATTTTAATTGATGAACAAAAATATGTATTAAAGGAAAATATAATGTGTGTTTTGTAAATATTAAGGTGGTTCCGTATCAAACTTAATGATTTCCAAAGCACACGAATTTCTGCACAATTTCTTATAGCCCTTTACAATCGATGGCGAAAAAGCAACAGCCAGGCGATTAAGTGTAAAGCCCGGCGATAGGAACTATAGCCCGGCTGCATAATTTTTTATCGCTTCGTATAGCCCGGCCGTATGATTTTCTCCGCATTCTACAGCCAGCTATATGATTTTCTGTAGCCTTCTTTAGCCGGCTATAAGAATTCCCATGGTATGTTGAAACGCAGCTCTTATCGCCAATTTTTACCAGGGTCCCTCGACAGCCTGGCTAAGGAAGGACATCGTATGAGCCTTCAGACGTTACCAAATTTCCTCTGACAAAGAACACATTTTTGGGGGAAATTTGCAAGTATTTTTTCTTCAATTTTTCGAGGATTGTGTTCGTAATTTGATCTAAAACGTCTGAAAATTTCAAGGATCAACATTAATAATTCTCTTCACAAAGAACCATTTTACGAGAGGAAATTAGGCAACATAGGAATGGGCATACGATGTTTTTCCCGAACACGGCAGTAGACGGCACACGCGGAACGGCTCCGGGCCAGATTTCGCGACGCGCGGCGCGGCGCGGCGTATCAACTCGGCGCGTGTGACAAACGTCGCGTCGCGGCGCGGTGCAGCGCAGCTCGACGTGGAGAAAGTTAAAAATGCGCAACATTACCCTTTTGCTCGTACGTTACAGCTCTTTGTTGTGGTCTGCTCCTTCCTTCGTCAAGACTAGAGTGAACGTAACAGCGTAACGGGGAATGCGACGACACCCAGTAGAGCCGATTATTGAGAGAGTATGCCACTGAGTACACAGCTCTGATTGACTCAGCACAACATAGGATGATGGAGCCTTAGGATCCAAAATGGCGGAGGCCATCAGGTGAATGTATGCAAAATGATCAAAATGTAGTTGTCATTGCTTAACGTAACGAGAACTTACCCAAGATGCACTATTGCGACTTTTCTACCTATTGTCTATAGGCCAATCGTGTGCAATTTTGAGAACAATGGTCTTAGATGTAGTAAGTTGGCAGCAAGTGCGGTTGTGTACCGTCAATAGTTGGCAATGACCCCACTCCATTCTCAAAAACCAAACGCAAAGCAGCCGCCATTGTGGGTCCTAAGCCTCTCCATGGGACCCAGTGGCCATACTCTCTAATCAGGTACTCTATCGATGTTATCCCGTTTGACGCTTTGGTAAAGAATCGATTAGTAAGGTGTAGAGTCCCTTTATACTGAGAGTCAAGACAACGTGAATCCATTTCTGATTGGTTCCCGTATTTTAGGCCTTCGCAGTGTCACAAACGGGAATAAAGATTACATTTTCACCGATTGCAAAGATTATAATCTGGAATGGACCAGGGAATCACGGGTTCGGCAAGGAACAAACGGAATGAGAGAGGGAACGGAGAAAGGAATTTGAGAATGGGTCGATCAAAGATTACGAAAAACGTTCAATTTGTGTAATCTTTATTCCCGTTTGTGACTCCATGAGGGGGTGTTGTCTTGACTCTCAGTATAAGAGGACTCTAGTAAGGTGTGCGTCGCCAAACTCAAGATTATTGGTCGTATTATGAGCGGGGAATTTGAATTCATGTACCGGAAGAAGTTAGTATCTTAATTGGACCGCGTTTAACAGAAAGGAACCAAGCCACATCAGCTGTCGCCAAATTTGACTGAACAATTTAATTTTTCACGGGAGAACGTTCGTGCGGATTCCTGCGAAAATTTTAATGAAATCGCTTCGTACTAAGGAGAAAATTCACCGAAATTTGTACGAAAATCCGCACAACCGTTCCCATGTAAAACATTAAGTTGCCCAGTTTTTGGCAATAGCTGATGTGGCTTAGTTCCTTTCTGTTTAACGCGGTCAAATTAGGAGTTTGTTTCAATAGACGATATACGAGGTCTGTTCAATTAGAAACCGGATTTTGATGATAACTATCACACTGTAGGTCCGGATTAGGGCTTCTTGGACTTTCCTGAAAGCTGATGACTTGCAAAAGAACACTGCATCCACCAATTTGAAAAATTCCAACCAGCTTTGTTGGTACACGGTTCGGAGTAAGGCCACCACACAAGTGCTCTGCGGTTTTTTAAGAATTCCTGTCAAAAAGCAATCACTCGCTCACAGTCATTATTTTTAGCAGCTGATTTAAAAGGATATTTTTATTTGTTGTTAATTAAAGCTTGATTGCCCTTACCCATAATTTTGGTGCCCTTGACTTACCTCTTCCGAAACAATCCCTGACAACATCAATGCATTTCTGCCTGTCCCGCTTCAATTGCAAAAAATTCGTGCAAATCTTGAGTGCAGCCCTCAGTGGCCATACTCTGTGATTGAAGGAACTCTAGTACAGTGTAGAGTACAGGCAGTACGAATCAATTTCTGATTGGTTCCCGTATTTTAGGCCTCTACAGCGTCACAAACGGGAATAAAGATCACATTTTAACCGATTGCAAGGATTATACGTTACGTATCAGTCCCGTTTTAAGTTGTTTCTTCGTAACTGTTTTCGGGCCGATTAAGTTATTTTTTCTATCAAAGATTACAAGCTGGAATGGACCGGGGAATCAGGGGCACGACCAGGAACAAACGGAATGAGAGAAGACACGGAGGCAGGAATTCGAGAATGAGTTGATCAAAGATTACGAAAAACGTTCAATTGGTGTGATCTTCATTCCCGTTTGTGACATCCATGAACCACGTTGTCTTAACTCTCTCTATAAAGGCAGGGCCGGATTTACCTACTTGCCACCCATGGGCCGCCTGTATTTTGCCGCCCCCTTCTCATTCGTATTGAAACATCAATAAAAACCATCAAGTGAACGTGCCAGCGGGGTTGGGGTACATAAGACGCGTTTACTCGTGTTGAACACCTTTTTTGGGGATGCCCTGTCAACACTACTAGCAAAAGTTAAGTTTTGTAAACCTATCTCTGTGTGGACAAGGCCTTCCATTCATAAGAAATGAACGAAAAAATTATGAAAGAACAAACATGAATGTGGTTTAATGATTTTAACTTCCGCCGCCGCGTCGCGCCGCACCGCACACACCGCACCGTGTTTGGCGCAATGCGTAAAGTATTCACGCAGTCTTGTAGGCGCCACGCGTTTCACGCTGACCGCACTGTGTTTGGCGCAATGCGTGAAGTATTCATGCATTCTTGTAGGCGCTGGTATGTGTTACATGCCGATCGCCGTGCGATGGTTCTCTTTTCCATCTCAAGTCCTCGTCATCTTTGCTCTCTGCGCCGCGCCCGTTACCAGGCTATATTGCGTGTTTCGGTTATCTCTCTTAACTCGACATTTAAGGTGCTGTCTTTGTATCACTGAAAGACGACAAAAATTAAAAATTTACTACAACCCCCTCTTTTTCAAAGGAAATGAGAGATTTTGTCGCCTTTTTCGTTTGTTCATTTTTTCTCTAAAATCCGATATTTTTTTATCCCCACATTTAAAAAAATTGCAAAAATTTGCCCGCCATGGGCGCGGCCCATGTGGTCCAACTCTCCACCTCTTAATCCGGCCTGCATGTATAAAGGGACTCAAGTATACTGCGTTGATAGCGAAGAGAGCAGTAAGTGCAAAATGAAGGCATGAGAAACCGGGACTTGAGCTTCTGAGTGGAATCATTTTATGAAAAGAAGCTCTGTTCTTTGTCAAATCGCAAACCAATCATTCGATAGGGACTCTCAGAATCATTTGGGGATTAAAACTCGGACCGAATTTTATTTTAATGCACATGAAAAAGGTAAAATCACTTTCAGGTCAGGTTAGTATTTCGCTAGAAGCAGTACGTGCTCTATTCTTCTGCGTGCTTTTGGCGGTAGCACGTCGAACACACAACAAACACATTTTCAGGTTGATATCGCAGGGATGAGGGCGGATTCCTCTTGAAAGCACTGTTTTAATGGCTCTCATGCACTACGGCTGTCTTGAAAAAATAAAATAAAAAATACTATGTTGTTTTTGGTGCACTACGATTTTTAACAGTCTCGTTTTCATTAAGTTAGGATGAATTTTGCTGTTTTAGCTGTCTCAGTAATTTCATCTAAAAGAGTTTAGTATTCAAACCTGGATTTCGAAAATTTGCACCTACGGCTCTCTTTGCTATCACGGCAGTATAGTGATCCATTTTGGGAGCCTGTAATGGAGTTAAACTCTTTCGTCCGGGGAGCGGCGAAATTATACCGCCGCGGCTGGTTGGGGCGTGTCACTAGGTAAAGCATATGGAATCTCCGTTTGGGAAGGAGCCGTTGGAGGAGCAGCTATGAATACGGTCCTAAGTAAGGAAGAGAATGAAGAGGCTGACGCTTCGTGGTCCCTACTCCGCGGCCCGCATTCGCATTCCCTGGCGTCTTTTCGTTTTATTATTGTGTCATAACGACGACGCGACGCAACGCACCAATGTGGACCGGCGCACAATAGAACGAGCCTTTCGGAGAGGCTGGACATAATAATAGCTATGTCTAATGATTGAGTTCCCATCTGCGGCCCGATTATTGAAATTGATAGACACAGCGATAGACAAAGAAGACATAGGGAGTATGAATCTGTCCTATTGGTTGAAATGGTTGGTTCTTATACAGGGTGTCTAGCATCAGGAAAAACCGGAAAATACCAGGAATTTTGGCCGATCAGGAAAAAATCGGGCGTTTTATCAGGAATTTTTCTTACGCGAATCTCCTCAGCGGAGAAGTCTAACTGCTTTTTGCCTACCGTGCCAGGAGTCGTCGCGCCGTCTTTGTTTCCGAAAATTTCTCACCCGCAGTGCTTGTGTCGCATAGTCAAGGCCTCATCAAAAATCAGGAAAATATCAAGAATTTTCAAAATGAAAAAATCAGGAGTTTTTTCAATCAGAATCTAGCTTAAATCAAGAACCAAGCCTCTTAATTTAAGCGGATTTTGTTTTGATTCAAGCAAAAATCCGATTGAATCAAGAGTATTTTTTCTTGCCAATGTTTTCAAGAGTCTGGACTCTAGATCCAATGTGTTTTTTTTCCATTGTTGGACCAAATAATCCGGTAAATTTGTGGTTATGAGTGGAAAATTTAATGTCCAGGCTCTCTGGGGAGTTGGTTTCACTGTGTGGCGGACGAAGCCGGGCCGGAGCCCTAGCGTGCCTCTAGATGGTAATTTGTAGGAGTGAGTAAGTGAATGAGTCACTGACCCTCCGATCTGGGACTCAGCATCGATTTTCCGCACTCCGTTACCGCTCCATTTTTCCTCTACAGCTCAACTTTTAAGACCCGATAATCTACCAAACCGGGAGATCCTCTCAGATTCTTGTAAAAATATAACACGGTAAACTGCCCACAGGAGCGTGTACTAGAGTACCTACGCGAGAGAATTGCCATCTCAACCTTTTTACTCCAGAAAAAGTGTGCCGCTCTCGGATTGGTCGGCTATCGTGGAGCCCCGAACTTGGTCCAATGTAAACAAACCCCAGCCCCTCCGCTCCTAGTTTGGCCCAATGTAACAAACGGTATGGCGATAAATTTCTACAAAGCTCCATACGTGATTTTGGATGTGATATGATTTGCCATTAGGAAGTAAAATTTCTGTAAAAACACCAATGTACATAGGGAAACTGATGGTGCATACATTATTTCTATCTGAACCAGTCTACTGCCAATTTGCACCCCTGAAAGAAACGGCACAACCGTAGTGGCGAATAGTGGCTCTGAAAAAGTTTAAAAAAGCAGGTGGGGAGGGAGAATGACGAAACGAATGAGACAGCTCGCTATTCTGGGGGGGGGGGGGGGGATTGCGGCCTCAGAGGGAAGCCTCTCAAAACCTTATTTTTACGCTCCAGAGAAGTTAAACGCCCTTAAACGACTACTTATTTAGCACGCGGAAGCAAGGAAGGGTAGCCGGCATTTCTCTTCGCGCCGGTTCATCTGTACTACCGTGCTAAGGAAAAACGCCGTATGAGTATTCAATAGTTGCCAAATTTCTCTTCAGAAAACAGTTATTTTTGAAGAACGTCATGAATATTTTTCCTTGAAATTTTCAGGAACTTCAGATGAAATGGACGTATTTATGCCAAAAAGTGATTGGACAAATTTGAGGGAAAATGTTTAACAAATTTTCCCGAAAAATTTGGTGGTTTTACCATCGTCGCTCCCTATGACGTAAGGGGCGTGTAACTGGATTTCTACGTGACCCGTGCTCCGTATGAACTTACGCTTTTACGGTCATGCAAAAATCTACGATAGCCCTTACGTCAGATGGCGCGACAAAATTATCTGAAAAATTTGAGGGAAAATGTTTACAAATTTTCCCGAAAATTTGTGTTTTACATAAGGAAATGTGGCAACGCCTGAAGGTTCATACGGCGTTTTTCCTTAGCACGACAGTGTAACTCGGTGCATCCATAAAACTTTCTGATTTCCGTTTGTGATTTCTATCTAATTTTTCCTAATGTGAGCTGGGGAGGCTCTTAGAAAGCAACTCTTAGAAGCCGAAGTCACTTCTGGTTTTCTCGTTCTCACATCAGCACGAACCACGTTCGTTTCCTTCAGCGTGGGGTCACGTCCTTGTGAACCAGTTCAATCTGAGGTCTACTCAGTGCGGCTACAAAGTGAATCTCCCGTCCTGTAACCTGGATCCACTTCGATCGTAGCTCCTATTTTAGTTCTCTTGTCTATTTATAATTAAAAAATTCATGGCATAGGACTGGGAAATCCGGCATTTATCAGGGAATAAAAAATTAGAGGAAAAACAGGGAAAAAGCAGGGAATCTGTTCCCAAAACCGGGGTCCACTTCTGCCTTGCTAAGGAAGAATGCCGTATGAACCTCATTGTGTTGCCAAATTTATTTTAGTCAAACACAAATTTTCAGGAAAACTTGTGAAAATTTTCCGTCCAATTTTCCAGAGAATTTTCTTTGCCATGTGATCTAAAGTATCAGACAATTTCTAGTCAAAATATTCACTATTTGTCTCAAAAATTAATATTTCAAGAGGGGAACTTTGGTAACTCTCGAATGTTCATACGGCGTTTTCCCTTAGCACGGCAAACTTGTTCTACCACTGGGAGACTATTTCTTTTTCAAATTTTGCGGAAATCCTAGCTACCTCATTTAAGGTGTATTTTTTTTTCACCTCAGCCGCCATTATTGATCTTTGGAATGACATATTTTAAACTTCAAATCATCATACTAATAAAGAAGCTCTCGTTGAGTAGATAATATTAACATCAACAAGGCTTTCGGAGTTGAACAATTTCAGCAAGGAAAAGCATGGATTTTGAAAGGTCGATACGGAGGGTTTGGGAAACCTACGGATTTTCCGGAAAAACGTACAAATGCTCGGGAGTTTTGAGATAAATGTAAAAAATAGCCTTCATCCTTACGGGTGTAAGTTTTTCTTCGCAGCTCATCGAATCATGTTTCCGCATCGATTTTGTATGTTTCGGTTTGCTCCTCTTGCATTCCTGCAACCCTCTTTCCAAATCCGAATTCATACAGTGTTCTAAACCCACATGTGCTATTTCGCCTAAAAAATCGGTCATGGCGCCTAAAAAATGAAGACTCCGCGCCAACGTGGTCCCTATAAATTGCCCCCCCCCCCCTTAAAATCCTGATTTATTTTAAGTTGTTCAACTCACTAAATGTGCCGTGATATACAGGCAAAACCTAAAGTCGGCTCCTAAAAATCTTCTATGGCCCTTGAAAATTGAGCTCGAACATGGCTCCTAAATCTCAAAGGTGAGTTTAAAGCATTTTTTTTAGAATTATTTATACGTTGCTTAAATTATCTTTTCGTGTGTCCGAGGGAGAAAAAAGTAAATGAA
Organism: Bemisia tabaci; assembly: GCF_918797505.1. Classification (NCBI taxonomy): domain Eukaryota; kingdom Metazoa; phylum Arthropoda; class Insecta; order Hemiptera; family Aleyrodidae; genus Bemisia; species Bemisia tabaci. The sequence goes on from NC_092793.1 coordinate 7,311,328, forward strand.
AAAGCAAGGATCTCAGTCAAAGAGGGATTTTGGGCAAAATCAAGGATTTCTCGTGATAAGGGTCCAGTTAACGCCTTGACTTGGTTTCCTTTCGTTGAACCGCGCCTATGTTTTCTTCGGAAACAACGTGGAGGTGTAACAGGTTGGAGCAGTCAGAGTGGAGCTCGAATGTCACCAGCAGCCGTTAAACACGGGGCACGGGCTGCGCCAATGACTGATAGCCGGAGTGTTGGCAGCGAGAACGAGGCGCGAAGCTTGTACAGGCCAGTATTGTAGCACTCGTCGTCTGCTTGTATTTATGTCGGGATTAACTTGTCTATAATTAATTCGTAATCCATTGAACGCCCGGTCATGTTCTGTTCCTTCATCGATTGCTCAAACAGGTTCCGTTCTCTCGTCGCGTGAATATCTTCACACTTCTCGCGGTATTCATCAAGTCTTACATAAAGAGCTGCTAAAAGCAATGGGTCAGTGGCACCCATTTTTTAAAATTCATGTCTTTAAAGTAAGGTGCAAACTGAACTCATGGGATTTTTTCCGGCTTTTCTTGAACCCTAAGTGGCAAAGAAACTCCGCCTTTAGTTAGTGTCGAATGCTACGGACCCTTTACAAATTTCGTTTTAAAGTGCAATTATTTGAGCTCTAGATGTCCGTGTTACATATGCAGGAAAGTGAAGGCATTTTGACTGTCCAGGTACTCACCAATCGGCCCGCAGCCGGTGCGACGCGACGCGGCGCCAACTGCGGGCTTTACCGAAAGGATCTAAAATGCCAGAGCATACTACACATGTATCTCATAGGCACGAATATTTGCATCCAGGCGTAGGATGTGACCATGTAAATATCTTTTGTGCCTCGGTTTTGACATCAACTAGACATCTTGGACGTAAAAATGTAGACGCGAAGGGGCGCGATCATTTTAGATCCTAACAAGTGGATTTTTGGACAATTTGGAACGATAAATTCTAGCCCGGTTTAAAAACAACGTATGTGCCATTAGTTTCCCTATGCACATAGTGTTTTTCCAGCAAAGCCAGAATTTATAGTTCCAAATTGCAAAATGCAGTCCAAGTAAAGCCCTCCGCACAATGAAACGAGCCTTTAGGAAAGTCTGACACAAAATGTTCGACTTAAACTGCTAATTTTGATGATGATTTCCTCACACCATAAATTGGTCGGGGTTGCTCCTGGAATATAATCGTACGAGATCTTCAAAGAAATACGTCTAAAGCCTCTACGTCCCTTATTAGAATCGGTATCTCTGCCGTGATAGCGAAGAGAGCCGTATAAGTGCAAAATTCTCGAAATCGAGTTTTCTTCAAAATTCGTCTAAACTCTTTTAGATGAAATTACTGAGGCAGATAAAAGAGCAAAATTCATCCTAACTTAATGAACACAAGACGTATGAGAAAGCCATAAGTGCACAAAAAATGACATAGTTTTTTTCAAGACAGCCGCAGGTGCATGAGAGCCCATGAAAATAGTGCTTTCCAGTAAGGTGCCGCCCTCTTCTGCCAATTTCTGACCCGATAATGTGTTTGTTGTGCGTCCCAAACGCAACCACGAAAGCATGCAGAAGATAGCACTTACGGCTGTCTTGCCTAACAATAACCTAGCATGAAAATGAAAAATACCCTTTTTATGTAATGGAAATAAAATCGGTCGATTTTTAATCATCCATACGATTTCTAGGAGTCTTCCGGACGATTAGTGACAATTTGACAAAGAACGGAAGCTTCTTTCAATAAAATGTTCTTGTCAGAAGCTTCTGAGCCCGTTTTCTCGAAACTTCATTTTTGCACTTACGGCTCTCTTCGCTATCACGGCAGATCTGCTCTTAATGTTTCCATATTTTTTATGACTCCTCTCATTGACGCGCTGCCAGTGCCTAGTGATGCGGATAGTGCTTGAAATCAAAACGCCTTCAACTCCGTGCGTATGCAACACGGACATCCACGGAGCCCGAATAGTTGCATCCAGGCGTTACATTGAAATTCGTTTAGTATCCTTCGCATTTCGCATGCGACACTAACTATGACTTTGAGTAATACTCTCACGCCTTGACTTAATTCCTGCGTCGCCTATTGTGCCGGTAAAGTAAACCATTGCTGATTTATATCGCGACATTGTCAATTTTCCGAGGGATGCATTATCTGAATATGTCAGATCGTCGCATCGCCGGCGCGGCCCTCTACATCGCAAACGTAACAAATTAGGTATCTGAGCATGATATGTAGAGTTTCCGCTAAGCACCTACTTTGAGTCGTCCTATCTTTGAATTTTTTTGTTTTTTTCCCCCTCGGGTAAATTAATTTTGACGCTTTAATGCAAAATTTTTAAAGAACACGCTTTTTGCAATTAGGAACTATAATTTCCTAGAGTACCTATATTGAGAGAGTATGGCCACTGGGCCCCATAGAGAGGCTTAGGACCCAAAAATGGCGGTGCTTTGTTTTGTTTTTTGTGGATGGGAGGGGGGTCATTGCCAACTTTCGACGGTTATCACCAACCGCACTTGCTGCCAACCTTACTACATTCAAGATAATTTTTCTCAAACATTGCACACGATTAGCCTTAAAAATATGTAAAGATGTCGCAATAGTGCATTTGAGTAAATTTCTCGTTACGATAAGCAAAGAAAACTACATTTTGAGTCATTTTGCATTACATTAATTTATGGCGTCCGCCATTTTTGGGTCCTAGGGGCTCCATTCAGCCTAAGATGGCTGAGCCAATCAGAGGTGGTAACACCAGTGGCCATACTCTCTCAATATAGGTACTCTACAATTTCCGACACTGGCAGCTGCCTATGGAAGCGCAGCTTGACTAGGCTGATGCTCTCGATGCTGCGGAGCTCGTTCACCGGTCGCTCAAGTGAATGAAGCTCGGAAGCCCCGTCGGCGCCCGTCGGGAAGTGCCGCTCCGCACAGGGGTCCGACGTGAAATTTTGCGCGTCAAGTTGCCGTTTGATGTTTATTTTGTCACAATTTCAATGGAGATGTTGCATGTGTGAGGGATTTGCGATTTGACCATTGATTCTTATGTCAAAGTTGGCGAGAAACACGATGGTGCCCCTGGTTTTCTCTGAAATCATCTCCCAAGCTCAAAAAAAGCTCTCAAAGTGAGGCCAAAAAGGAGGGGATATCCCACGCTATCCTGAGAGTCCACCTCTACATCGAGACAAACTCTCCATGCAAAGATAGGGAGCAAACACATTAGCAGGGTTGCCGTGTTTTCAGTTTTGGAGTCCCCAAATAAAGTGGCAGTCCTATCAATGTATTTGCTCCCTTTCTTTGCATGGAGAGTTCGTTTTGATGTAGAGGTGGACTCTCAGGGTAGGGTGGGATATCCCCTCCATTTTGGCCTCAACTTGAGAGCTTTTTTTGAGCTTGGGAGATGATTTCAGAGAAAACCAGTGGCACCATCGTGTTTCTCGCGAACTTTTACATAAGAATCAATGGTCAAATCGCAAATCCCTCACACATGCAACATCTCCATTGTACGGGGTGTTTTTTACAGGAAATTTTGCAAAGTAACCAACGGAAACGCTTTTAAACTTCTCTGCTTTATATTTACGAAGATAAAAGCTTACGAAGTTTCCGGATTTTGTCCTAGTTCCCCCATCGACTCGCTCCTGTGTGCGCCGAGGCCGGACGGGAACGGCGGGATGGGCCGGCCGGGCCGTGGCAGCCTGCGTGCCCGCGCGGACCGGACCGCTTCAACGCCGTAGGAGCCTTCATACGTTGCCAAGTTTCCTTAGTTCAAATGTTCGTTCTCAGGTTACTCCGGGCGTATTTTTCTCTCAAATTTTTCAATGAATTTTCTATACGATCAGATCTGAATCGTCCGAAAAATTCAAGAGAAAACACGCATGACCTCTCCTTATAAATGAACGTTTTATCGGAGGGAACTTGGCAACTCTCGAATGCTCATACGATGTTTTTCCTCGGCACGGGAGTTGAGGTCTCCCGATGACCCCCGCAACATTCGACGTCACTCAAACACCGCACACTGAAAAAAAAATCTCGGTGTATTTACTAAGAAAAGGGTAAAATTACCTAGAATTCAGGGTTCTATTTGATCCCAGTTTTTTCTTGGTAAAATTACCATTCATGGAATTGGTAATTTTACCAAGAATCTCGGTAAAATTATTGAACTTTCTCGGTAATTTTATTGGACCTTGGTAAAAACGCCAATATTTTTTATCGACTGTGGTAGAATTACCGAGATAAAATGGCAAAGTTACCGGGAATTGATTACCAATAAAAGTGGTATTCTTACCTGAAAAAACAGCAAAAATACTGGTTTTTAGGTAAGCTTACCAGTCTCTCTCGGTAAAATTACCAATAATTGGTAAAAAAAGTGAGATGGTAAAGGTACCAACGGACCTTGGTAAAAACGCCGAGAATTTTTTTTCAGTGCAACGCGCACAGCGGGATGGGCGCTCTCTAAGGTGAGAGGACACCTGCGGGCCGATTATTGAAATTGATAGACAAAGCTATAGACAAAGATGACAAAAGGGATATGAAGGAAACCTATTGGTGGAAGCTGGTGGTTGCAATGGACAAAGGCAGTAGGTAATAGACTAACTAACTGCAACCCACGAGAAACCCGACAGTTCGTCCATCATCTTCTCCCTTAGTCTATAAGAATCACACATTTCATTAACCAATAGGATCGCTCCATGACCCCTGTGTCTTCTTTTTCTATAGCTTCGCCTATACATTTCAATAATCGGCCCGCTAGCTCCCTTTCGATCGTCATTTTACTCGGGATCCCTGGCTTAGGGTCCCTCTTATTTTTGAAAGTTGTCAGATGTTCAGGTGCAGTTTGCTGTGCTACCAATGAATCATTTCGGGGAAATTTTTTTTTATTTTAGGCGTCTCTTGAACGTCCTAAAGGGGGAAAAAATTAAGTGGAACTTTTGCTTAAGGTCAGGGAAAGTCAGAAAATTCGAAAATTTCAGATTCAGGGAAACTCAAAAATAGTCAAGGGAGCGGAAAATGAAGTAAGTCGTCGTTTCTCTCAGAAAAGAACGTAACTACATTTCAATGTTGCCAGCTTATTCCAAAAATAAATAAAAATTCGACGGAAATTATGCAGGTTTGTTCTCGCAATAAATTGAATTGTTTGAGTCAATTCTGCTACCTTGGATGAAGTTACGCATTCGTATTTGCATTTTCACCTGCACGGAGGATTTTGAGAATTTCAAACTGAAAATTTCACAAATTTTTCTTCTGATCTCATGCAAAAATCAAAACAATTTCAACGAAAATTATGCAGGTTTATTCTCGCAATGAGCTGAATTGTTGAGCCAATTTTGCAACCTTGGAATGAAGTCACGTTCCTTCGTGCGGGGTACGAGCGAAATGGACTGAATTTTGCAATTAGGAACTATAAATTCTAGCCCGGTTTAAAAACAACGTATGAGCCATTAGTTTCCCTATGCACATAAGTGTTTTTTCAGATGTGCCAGAATTTGTTCCAAATTGCAAAATGCAGTCCAAATATGGAAACACTTGCTTGACTCCATGTATAATTGCAATATAGACATATTTGTGTTAAAAACATGGTGTCTGGAACGGGAAAAACCGGGGAAAACCGGGATTCATCAGGGAATAAAAATTTACATGAAAAATCAGGGAATCTGTTCCAGAAACCGGGAATCTCTTCCTCTACCGCTTGGGGATCATTTCGTTTTCAAAGTTGGCGGTCTAATCTGATCGAGCGCTATTATCAACTTCTTGAATGACACATTTGAAGCTTCAAATCATCAAATGAATGGAGAAGCTTTCATTGGCCAGATAATATAAACATCAGGAACGCTATCGGAATTAAAATTTTGAATGTGCGCCAAAGAAATGGCTAAAAGATGAATTAAATCGATATTTATATATTAATTGATATTTATATATGGAACTCTCGAGAATCATGTTCTTTTCCCCCGGAAAATCCCGAGGAGGTGGGAGAAAAGTTCGGTTTCTCATCAGGGAATGAGCTCCTGAAAATCAGGGGAAAAATCAGGGAATGAGCTCCTGCAAATCAGGGAATGAGCTCCTGAAAATCAGGGAATGAACCTGCTCAAAAATTCTAGACACCGTGGCTAAAAAGAACTATGTGCATAGGGTTTGCGTGTAACATAGTTCCTTTTAGCATAAATACGTCTGTATGTTGTGCACTGAGAAAAAATTCTCGGCGTTTTTACCACGATCCGTTGGTACCTTTACCATCTCACTTTTTTTACCAATTATTGGTAATTTTATCAAGACAAACTGGTAAGCTTACCTAAAAACCGGTATTTTTACTGTTTTTTCAGGTAAGAATACCACTTTTATTGGTAATCAATTCCCGGTAACTTTAACATTTTATCTCGGTAATTCTACCACAGTCGATAAAAGATATTGGCGTTTTTACCAAAGTCCAGTAAAATTACCGAGAAAGTTCAATAATTTTACCGAGATTTCTCGGTAAAATAACCAATTCCATAAATGGTAATTTTACCAAGAAAAAACTGCGATCAAATAGAACCCTGAATTCTTGGTAATTTTACCCTTTTCTTAGTAAATACACCGAGATTTTTTTTTCAGTGTGCGGAATGTAGAAAAATGGATAGGCCGATCGCGGTAACGTTGCGCAGTAGCCGTAAAACGGAGAAAGTCAAGTTGATGTACAACGTCGCATCGGTACATCGGTTAATTAGGGATTCGTATCAATTTAATGATTTAACGCGCTCGTAGCGCTCGCTCAGTTCTAGTAAACGAGCAATCGGACGGATTTCTATAGAACGGAACTATCTGCATTAAGACATGAGCCCTGAGACCCATAAAAATACACGCAAAACAGGGCTCACGTCGCAATGCACACAGTTCCCTTCGACAGAAATACGTCCAATTAAGGATTTTTATAAACATCCCGGTAAGCCGTCGTCCTCGAAGTTCCGAGCGAGCAGCGTTCCCGGGAAAAGCCGAACTCGATTTCTTTTCCAGGGTGACAAGCTCGCGAGATGAAAATCCAGGAAAAGTCAGGAACTTTCCCTGAGCGTGAGCGTAAGAAAGGAGGTAATTTTTCTGCCGATCTTGAGTATTTTTCTGTGATTGTGAGTTTTCCTCTCCAATTTTCGGATTGCATTATTGTCGATCACTGGTTTCAAATGGACGTATTTCTACCAAACAGACCTATGTGGAGGTGAGAAATATGGGGTGTGCTCTAGGAAGCTGGATAAGAAGCAATGTAAAAGTGGGCGTGATTCCTTTTGAAGAATTGGAAAAGCGGGATTTTACATTCTATCAAACAGACCTATGTGCCAACTGAATGCGAAGGTCATGAGCCGCGGGCATGGCAAGAGAGCGTTGTGGACAGGGCTCATGAGTTAAAGACTCCCTCCAACGATCTCCCCCTCGCTCGAGTGCGCACTATCATTGCCGCTGACGTCACTGGCGCCTTTTTATTACCATTCACTCTTACGGCCAGAGAACTGACGAGCACACCCCATAATTCTCACCTCCACATAGGTCTGTTTGGTAGAAATACGTCCAAATGTCATGACTTGAATCATGTCATCCAATGAAAAGTGAGGAAAATGTCGGAAAATTCTCTCCCTGCGATCGTTTTCGTGTATCTTGAGATCGCGCGTGTCGATCGTCTAATCGACGGCGTAGGTCCGCAATCACACATCTCGTTTGCGGGGTCTGAAAATCTCCACTTTTATAAAGGAAAACAAATTGACATCATCCCCTGAAGTTTATGCAGGATTTTCATCGCACTGAGAAGAAAAATCACGGGGGTTTTTAAGAATTGCCGTTGAGTAGTTTTCCGTTTAAAAAATAAAGTATGGCAGGAAGTCTGCGACGTCGCAAACCACGAGTTGTGTGATTGCCGACTTACACCGTCGAAATAAAGCTTCTTTGCGGAAACGTATCGTTCAGTAGCGTGGCGTGAATTGCGATGTATCGATTGTTATGCCATTCAAACCTATGGTAAAGAATCTATTATTAAGGTGTTCGCTGCGAACACCCTATCTATCGATCCTTCTCCATAGATTTAAATGGCATAACGATCGATATATCGCAATTCACGCCACGCCGCTGGTATCGTTACCCTTTGTCCAGGCCGGACATTTTCCTGAAATGTCTCTGTTTTCTCCGGTGATGCGAAATGCGGTGAAACAATCGAATATCACTCTACTGCGCGCTGTTAGCTCCATCCAAAATGAAAAAAAGTAATTAGGTTTCCCGCAATAGAAACCCGCTCGTTCACCTAGTTTTCCCACCGATCCTCGCATCTCTCCCGCTGAACTGTGACACATCAACCCTGCTTGTCTCAACGTGTCAAATTAAGTTTCGGACAAACCACAATTGGACGAAGGGGTTGGTTGAGATCTACGATCTGTCTTCACTACATGTGGTGCCAGGTGCCTGTGTGCCCCCCCCCCCCCCCTCGCTAAATGACGTCGAATCTTCGAATGACGTCACCGCCGCAACTGATCCCAGACTCCGACGCGACGTGTTGGTTGGTGCGTCGTGGAGATATTATACATCGGTAGTCGCCGCTATTTTTTTAATCCTCATGGATTTAGCAGACCGTTTAAAAATAATTACGTTTAACATTGGGGTAGGTTCGGATGCGGTCGTTGCATTCTGAGGAAAATTGCCAACGAAGGATAACTACTGCCGTGCTAACGAAGAACGCCGTATGAACATTCGAGAGTTGTCAAATTTCCTTTATTTTTGAGGCAAGTTATGAATCTGTTATCTTGAAATTTTCAGGACCTTTATGTGAAATCGCGAACAAAATTATATGACAAATTGGAAGGAAAATATTCATATGTTTACCAGGAAATTCGTGTTTTATGAAAGGATCTTCGGCAACGCCTGAAGGTTCATGCGGCGTTTTTCCTTAGCACGTCAGAACAGTCAGCGGCGACGCGTGAATAATGATCGATTATCGATATGTCACCGCTTGAAGCTTTGGTAAGGAATAGATTTTAAAGTTGTTCGTTGCGACCACCCTGTCTATCCATCCTTTTCCATAGGTTTAAATAGACTTCTTTTTGCAATTTGAAACTATAAATTCTAGCCCGGTTTAAAAACAACGTATGTGCAATTAGTTTCCATATGCACATAAATGTTTTTCCCAAAGAGCCATAATTTATAGTTCCAAATTGCGAAATGCAGTCCAAATGACAGACCGATAAATAAATCGCAAAGCACGCTACGCAACAGGTAGTATTTGTGGTTGTACAAATTAACCAGGTGACAGGTGAGATAGAAAACAATGATGTAGGAGAAATCATAAAAGAAAATTTAGTGAGAGGAATAAGAGAAGTCTGTGTATCACTATCATTGATGTTTTAAGTCTAGCTATTGGTGTTGTGGAAGGTTGAGACGTTCGTATTGGTACCGTCGCCTTGTTTGGTAGTCTTAAAATTAGCACTCGGAGATGTGGTCGGAAAAACGAAAAGGGAAAGAGGCACGTCGACATTTCCAGGCGACGCTTCGAACGAGATCTTGCCTTTTATGCTCATAGACTCGGAGAGTTCGGCCAGTAAATTATTCAAATTCAAAGATACTGTGCGGAGAAAAACGTCGAAGTATCTCTTATTCAACGTTGTTCAGTCGATCTGTCCTCACGCATCTGAGCATGATTGATTTTCGCGTATTACCAATTATTTACATCACCATTGGTATTGTGTACCAATTATTTGACGTCATAACAAAGTAAAAAAAGCAGTAACAGTTGTAAGTATTACACTGGAAAAACGTTACGGGCTATGCAGACATACCATCCGTTCCGGGCGGAGGAGCCGTATGAACATTCGAGGGTTGCCAAACTTCCTCCGATAAAGTGTCCATTTTGAGGAAAGTTATGAGTATTTTTCCTTGAAATTTTCCGATTTTTTACATCCAACTACGAACGGAATCCCGTGAAAATTGGAGATAGAAACATCCACAGATTTTCCTGAAAATTCGTGATTTGTCGAAGGAAATTTGGCACTCCCTGACGGCTCATACGGCGTTCTTTCTTAGCGCAACGGATTTCCTCTGTGGAGATACTCCAACCTAGCCTCCATTACTGCTTTTGTCGGTCACTAATTCCGCTCCTCTCGCCAAGTGTAGAGTCCCTTTACACTGAGAGTTAAGACTATACCCCCTCATGGAGTCGCAAACGGGAATAAAGATTACACAAATTGAAAGTTTTTCATAATCATTGATCGGCCCATTCTCAAATTCCTTTCTCCGTTCCTTCTCTCATTCCGTTTGTTCCTTGTCGAATCCGTGATCTCTCGGTCCGTTCCAGATTATAATCTTTGCAATTGGTGAAACAGTAATTTTTATCACCGTTTGTGCCATTGTGGAGGCCTAAAATACGGGAACCAATCTGAAATGGATTCACATTGTCGTAACTCTCAATGTAAAGGGACTCTACTCTAGCCTAGAGTCCCTTTATACTGAGAGTCAAGACAATGCGAATCCATTTCTGATTGGTTAACCGGATTTTAGGCCTTCACAGTGTTACAAACGGGAATTAGGATTACATTTTCACCAATTGCAAAGATTATAATCTGGAATGGACCGAGGAATTTCGGGTTCGACAAGGAACAAACGGAATGAGAGAAGGAACGGAGAAAGGAATTTAAGAATGAGCCGATCAAAGATTACGAAAAACGTTCAATTTGTGTAATCTTTATTCTCGTTTGTGACTCCATGAGGGTGTTGTCTTGACTCTCAGTGTAAAGGGACTCTACTCAAGCCAAGTGCGGCATCACGGGTAAAAAGCGGCACGCCCTCTATGTCAGGGGCCCGGGCCCTTGCCGTTTGCGCCCAACGCGAGTATCGTCTCGCGAGCGCGGCGACACGGTGTCCCCGCCGCCGCCGCCGCGCCCAAATCGCGCAACTCTCCACGGGAAACCCGTGTTGATCTGCTGTTTCTGCACCGCCGCGCGCTCTCGCCAATATTTGATATGGAAAGGAATAATGGAAGTGCTTCCCACATTACAAGTATCCGCGATCCGATACCTCCGGACTGGCGCACCGCTTCAGCTTTTGCTCGTCGAGTGGGCCGCGCGGGTCAAGGAAAATCGGACCCACTCGCGCGCCTACCAGAGTTGCCAGACTGTCCCGGAGAGTCGGCGCTTTCCCCCAATGCAAACCTATGTGAAATATGCACATTATAATGCACAATCTGGCAACCACTGCCAGTCGCGGCAGCGCTTCCCAATCTCGGTCGCGAAAAACATCTGCGGCAGAGATTTGTGAGATCGGTCAGAACTAGAGTCCCTTTATGCTGAGAGTTGAGACAATATGTATCAATTTCTGATTGGTTCTCATATTTTAGGCGTCCACAGTGTCACAAACGGGAATTAAGATTATATTTTCACCAATTGCAAGGATTATAATCTGGAGTGGACCGGGGAATTACGGGTTCGGCAAGGAACAAACAGAATGAGAGAAAGAACGGAGAAAAGAATTTGAGAGTGGGCCGATCAGAAATTACGAAAAACTATCAATTCGCGTAATCTTTATTCCCGTTTGTGACTCCATGAGAGGGGGTTGTTTAACTCTCAGTATAAAGGGACTCAAGTCAGAACCGAGAGGTGCGTCTCGTAGACGCTGCGCCAGGGGCGCAAATAGGGACATTCGGCCGAATGTTTCAACGCAGAAGGGACAGCTGCCCCCAGCGACACAGGGGAGGCAAATTCTGATTCCCAAAAAGGAGGGGCAAAAAATTGGCGTTAAGAAGAAAATTGGGCACAGAAAACTTGGTGTCATTCAATAGAAAATGAGTTGTTGTCTCCAACGTAATCAAGATCAACCTGCCTCAGTGCAAAATTACTCGTACAGAGAGAACTTTCAATACAGAAGTTTGATCAATACGAGAAGCAAAACACGAAATAAGCCTAGCCTTCATTTGACAGTTTCAAAAGAAAATGCCAGCTAGTTTTCTTGAAGAAATTTGGACTGCAGTTTGCAATTTGGAACTATAAATTCTGGCTCTTCTGGAAAAACACTTATGTGCATAGGTAAACCAATGGCACATACGTTGTTTTTAAACCGGGCTAGAATTTATAGTTCCAAATTGCAGAATGTAGTCCATTTAATAAGGAAGATAAAGAGTGGCGAGTACCAACGTCGCAATTGGAGAAATGCATATCGTCACCTTCCAGGCAAAGTATCACAAGCGCCATGCGACGTTTAAAAATTTCCGCCGCCATTTTATTTTTTTACTGAGAAATTTTTGGTTGAATCTGTTCGAAAATTTCACTAAATTTTATCGTCAGCACAAAGAAAATTCGGTGTAATTTTCGGACAGCTTCGTTGAACAATTTCTCTGTAAAAAGATATAATGGCGGCGGAAATTTTTAAACGTCGCATGGCGCTCGTGATACTTTGCCTGGAAGGTGACGATATTTTCATTTTTCCCTTGTTAACTGCGCTAAATTCACAGCAAACTGTACCAAAATATACACAAAATTTGTGTTGGTTTGTGTATCACATCCTATCTTAACCGAAATCAACTCAAGAACACGAATATTTTTATCAGTCAAGTCTCAGTTCTTTTGGGACAGCCTTTGTATGATATTGAATTGAATAAACCCGAAGATAAATCCAGGATTCCTACGATGCGGAGAACCAAGATCTGCTTTTCTTGAACCTTTGATCGCGTTTGTTAACATTTATACCTATATCAAGTATTAGTATTCAAGTATACCTCGAGTTAGGTTATTAGGTTACCTCGAGTACACCTATAGTATTCAAGACTTTGTCAATTCTTTGACAAAGTCTTGAATACTTTTTGTGACGGAGGAGGGAGGTCTGAATGTCGGGGATTTGAAATTTGAGGTAATTTTCACCTGAGACGGGCCGCGGCGCGGACTTGAACGGAACCTTGAAGAGAGAAGGTTACCCCACGCATTCAAACGTGTACATCAAAACTACCTCTCAACCTCGCTGTAATTCGTTCATGTTTCAGTCGTCCAAGCAAAACCAATCTTTGTGCTGGTCTTGGGGTTTTTTACTCATCTCAATTGGACGTATTCATGCTAAAAGGAACTATGTGGAAGTAGGAAGATGGTATGTGCTTGTGGAAGCTTGATAAGAAACAATGTAAAAGTAGATGTAGTTCTTTTTGAGGAAATGGAAAAGCGGGATTTTCAATAAATCAAAAAGAACTGAGCGCTAACTCGGGAGCCGTGGGCATGTGACAAGAGCCTCGTGGACATGGCTCAAGAGTCCCGTCACCGATCTCCTTGTCGTGCCTAGAGTCCCTTTATACTGATTGTGAGAGTCAAGACAACACCCCTCATGGAGTCACAAACGAGAATAAAGATTACACCAATTGAACGTTTTTCGTAATCTTTGATCGGCTCATTCTTAAATTCCTTTCTCCGTTCCTTCTCTCATTCCGTCTGTTCCTTGTCGAACCCGAAATTCCTCGGTCCATTCCAGATTATAATGTTTGCTGGTGAAAATGTAATCTTTATTCCCGTTTGTGACACTGTGAAGGCCTAAAATCCGGTTAACCAATCAGAAATGGATTCGCATTGTCTTGACTCTCAGTAATAAAGGGACTTCAGTCGTGCCCAGTCTCGGTCGTTGCCGCTGACGTCACTGGCGCTTTTAAATTCCCGTTCATTCTTGTGGACCTCAACTAACGAGCACACCCCATCTTTCCACTTGCACATAGTTCCATTTTGTATAAATACGTGCAATTTAAAATTGAAATAAAATAAAGATATCTTGCCTTCGTCCGTATTTTTGTTGTTTAGTAGTTCAGGGAATGCACCTCAAGTTCATCATCAGCGTCGATTGCCATTGAATGAACGTGGGACTATCACAGATTTTGTCAAAATTGTATATTAATGCGTATTAATATTCGTAAAAAGTGAAGTAATAAAAATAAGAACAATTAAAAAGTCGAGAACACCAAATCTCAACGGATAAAATTAGAGTACCTGTATAGGGAGAGTAGCGACAGATCTGTTCATGGAAGGCTTAGGGCCCTAAAGTGCAGCCACCCTTCTGAGCAACTTCTAACACACAAAATTTCACTGCCAGCCTACAGATTTCAATTCTAACCAAGATGGCTAAGAATGTACATAAATGAGCGTTCTTTCGCAAAAATAAGTAAATTTATGCAAAAAGTAAACCAAATACATGCTTCCTAAACGACGGTTCGTAACAATTGTATTTGTAAATCGCTCTGGACATTCGAAATTCATAGGTTGGCTGCCCTTTTGGGCCCTAACTTTATTCGCGGAGGCATTGGTGAAGGCCTGATGGACTTTCGGAGTTTCAGATCTGTCGCTACTCTCCCTATACAGGTACTCTAGATAAAATCGTCACCAAAGGCAAGGCGCTTTATCGAAACCTTACAAAATTCGGCGGGTATCTAAACTAGTCCATACCAATTTCGTCCGATAGAATATGTCCAGTAAATTGTGATATTTCCATGTCAATGTCATGGTAATTGGTGCTGATGATGGACTTGCTTGTTTGAAAACTGCAGTCATAGAACTATGAAAGCAAAACATGCGTGTAAAGGCAAGATCCATTCATTTTTTTTCAATTTCAGTCTTATCAATAGCTCGCGAAATGTGCTATTTCAATTTTTCCACCTTTCCTCTTTTTTATCAATCGAATAAGCCACTAAGTTATGAATTTCATTTTGTTTCAGGCAAAACAAAGGGCTACCGTCAAATGGCTTCTCTCCAAAGCATTCAACAACAAAGTGCCAGAAAACCTCAGGGAACCTTTCTATCGTAATCATGAGGTAAGAGACAGTGATCTTATTGCTGACGCAAACATGAGTCGGTGTTCTAAGAAGAATATTCCATTTAATGTTTCCCGGGAAATAAATTAGTTTTAAATCAAGTTCATAACTTCTTTATCTCCTTTTAAAACAACTGGAATTCGGTGTTTTGCAAGAAAAATTCAACGGAGGTTTTTTCTGAAGCTGAAAGACATGTTTCTCAGTGTGCCGTATCAGAACATTTTAATTCGATCAATTCCGAACTCTTTTCGTCATGAGCTGAGTGATAGTTTTTCTTAGTGAATCTAACATCGTTTATCATGATGACCCCTTGTGTCTTTGTTATAACGCGCCATAAGGGCCCCAGATTTTATTTTTTCATAACTGGGCCTCGCGAATATTATTCTACAACATACCTTTAATAGTACGTAATATCAATTAAATCGCCTCTCGCAAAAACTGTTGATGTCCATTTAGTCTAATTTTGAGAAAACGCTAAAAACCCGTTTAAGCCTCTCAGTTATAAAATCAATGAGGGTCCCAAAACCAACCACGGAATTTGCAAAACCTACCACTTAACTCTCAAACATTTCAAATGAAATCTCCAAATCAAGCGTCTTCAAAGCCAAAAAAATGAAATTGAATAAAAGGGATATCACAGGTTTGCCGGCGGTCTGGAAAACCGGGAAAGTCAGTGAATTTCAGGGTTGCCACAGTTAGGGAAAACCGGGAAACGTCAGGGAATTTTAATAAGTCAGGGAAAACCGGGAAATGTCAGGGAAAATGACGAAAATGTCAGGGAAAATTTGTTAAATCACTTTCATTTGTTTTCTAGAATAGGTTTGAGATTTTGCCTTCTTAACCATCCGTCAGATCTTCAATTGTCTGGGAATTTCACCAAAATGTGTCAGGGAAATCAGGGAATTTCATCTTCTAAATTCTGTGGCAACCCTGGAATTTGCGGCAGCCGGGAAAAGTCAGGGAATTTTGCGAGGTTCGTTTAGCATAATCGAGTGTAATTTAAAAGGAAAAAATCGAATGGGGAGTTAAATTCGAATGTCAGGGAATCCGAAAAGTTTGGAGTCAGGGAAAAGCTAAAGTAGTCAGGGAATTTGATGGTGAAGATATTATTACAGCCCTGTATTAGCTGTTCTCACGTCCAAGCCTATTCAATTCCGGAGAAAAATTTCTCATGTTTGCCTTCAGTTTTGTAAGGCAAATTATGGAGCGCGGCAGAATAAATGTTTTAAAAAGGAGGTTGTCAAAGAGAGCGAAGGAAAACATGGAGGAAGGAAACTGGGGCTGAAAAGCGAAACCAATCGACAGATGAGAGAGCATGCACCCATTGATCGATAGTCGGTATTTATATATGTTACCGTGCTAGGACCACACTGGTTCTCGTGCTTAGCTCAGTACTTTGCCTTGATCTCAAATCCGATGTCTAGACAGGGTCAACTGAAAACCGCGCAATAATTCTGATGGGACAACGGGACGGCGATGGGTGGCGGGGGGGGGGGGGGGTGGAACGTCCTCGTAAAGGGTTCCCAGCGGCGTGGAAAACGTCAAATTGTCCGGGGAAGTGTGTTGAAATTGAGGCGTAGGGTGCGGAGAAGGCATATCTTGGTTGCGGTGTTTCAGAATCTTCAGTGGTAATTTTTACGTTAGATAGGAAACTATTGGGTGAATTAATGAAATCCAACGTTTTCAGCACTGTAAAGTCATCAAAGATATTCAGTAAAAGTTACAACAAATTACACACATTCGCTTTAATCATAAAGGATGAAATGTTAGCGGAGATTTTGAGACAATGCAACGAAGAAATTCTCTTTCTGCATCCAGCGCGTCAACTGTCCGAAAGTAAAAATACAAGAAATCGCAAATTTTGTCCAAAACAGTCCTCGGCTAATTTATTTTTTTCTTAAATTTGTCGCGACCGTCATACCGCATGAGATATTTTGTGTGTAAAAAGAAGGAGGGAAATGATAAAAAAAAAAAAGGTACTCGCATTAAATTTTTAAGCTTGATACTATATACTTGGCCAGGAAAACAAACCCTTGATCCAAATAATCAAGTTGAACCTTGAGTGTTTTTAGGTCAAATTGGACAATTTCCGTAGAATTGCCCATATGCGTTTCACGCCGACCAGCAACCGCACTACATTTGGCGCAATGTGTGAAGTATTCTTGCAGTCTTGTAGGCGCGGGTATGTTTCTCACACCAACCAGAGACCGCACTGCGTCAGGCGCAATGCGTGAGGTATTCCTGCTCTCTTGTAGGCGCCAATATGCTTGTCGCGCCGACCAGCGACCGCTCTGCGTTTGGCGCAATGCGTGAAGTATTCCTGCAGTCTTGAAGGCGCTGTTTCGCGCCGAGCCAGTATTTGAATCCACAGGCGCCATGCGCCGTATACGCCTAAATAATTAAATTCACAGGCAAATCAGCGCGTAAACAAACATGCGCGGGTATCACAAATGTTCCTCAATTGTGCGATTGCGATTGGCAGAAATCCGATCCTGCCTAGTCGCGATAAATAAAGCAGCTCCATCATTCCGAGTGATTCCGTAACGAAAATCCTAATTTCTCAGAAAAAAAGGAAAAACCATTTTGGCTCCTAAATTTTCAACGTGCTAGCCACGATGGCTCCTAAAGATTTTGACCAGGGTTGCCACAGTCAGGGAAAATCGGGAAATGTCAGGGAATTTTAAAAAATCAGGGAAAACCTGGAAGTATCAGGGGAAATGACGGAAGTAGTGTCAGGGAAAAATTGTATATTTACCTTTATTAGCTTTTTAGAGTGGATTTGACGATTAGAACAGCAAATTTCGCCTGAAAACGATTTCAAATTATGTCTTTTTTGCCATTTTGAATGTTTCATTTGTCAGGGAATTTTACTCGAATGTGTCAGGGAAATGTCAGCGAATTTCATTTTCCAGATTTTGTGGCAACCCTGTTTGACACGATTCAAACACTGTTCAGGACCATGCTCACTGGCTGAGAGTGGTTCTTTTTAGTACTGCGCCCGCTGAGGGGTAATGAGGGATTTTTAGGACTAGGCCCAGTTGGATATAGGCATCTACCTCTGACGTCATGGAGGCCTACGTTGATGCCACCGAGACACCTGTTTATGACGCCGCGGTGGCTTCCTTCGATGACGTCATCAGAGCTTTCGTTGGTGACGTCATCGGGGAACCTGTGGACGGGTCCGCGGCACAGCCGTCGCGCAGTGGATTGAGTCAATTAGGGGGGTCGGACATGAAATTTCTAACTAAAACTGCAAATTTTGATGCTTAATTTGTCACAATTTAAATTTTAAGCGGTGCTTTCGAATGAAAATTTCACGAGGAAACCAATGGAAACACTTTCAGGACCTCAAAGTTCTGTATAAACGGAGTTGTAAGCGCTTAAAGTTTCCAAATTTTGTCCGACCTCTCCGTCATAGCCAGAGTTGGCTCTATGCTGCTGCGGGCCGATCATTGAAATTGATAGACAAAGCTATAGACAAAGAAGACATAGGGAGTATGGAGCGATCCTATTGGTTGAAATGGGTGGTTCCTATAGACAAAGGGAGAAAATGATAGACTAACTGTCGGGTCTCTCGTGGGTTGCCGTTAGTTAGTCTATCACCTACCTCCTTCGTCCATTGCAACCACCCGCTTCCACCAATAGAATCTCTCCATATCTCCTTTGTCTATAGCTTTGTCTATCAATTTCAATAATCGGCCCGCTGGTTATCCTATCGACTCGATCCACTGTGCGTCGTTGGTAACGCCATCGGAGCCACATCTTAAATACCACAGTCTTCATTATTGAAAGAAATCCTCCTGTCAAACACATTTGGACCGATTCCTGCTGAAGAGAACTGTAGACGAGTGCAAAAGATGGGGTGCGCGCTGAAAAGCTTGATAAGAAATGATGCAAAAGTGGGCGTGATGCCCTTCGGCGAGATGGAAAAGCGGGTTTTTACATTCTTCAAAACGGAACTAAGCGCCAACTTTATGGGCCACTCATAGTCGTTTCCTTGACGAAAAGAACGTAACTTTATTTGAATGTTGTCAGATTTCCCCTCGGCAATTGCATATTAACCAGGAGAATTTTAAGCGTTTCTATCTGAAAACTTGACTGAGTTTTCTTCAGATTTCATGCAAAAATCAGGCAAATTTTGGATGAAAATTGCGAAGATATATTTTTGTTTTATAGATTAATTGTTTGAGTCGGTTTGGCAACCTTGGAATGATGTTACGTTCCTTCGTCCGGGAGATGACGTCATGAGCCATGGGCATAGGAATAGAGCGTTGTAGACAGGGCTCATGAGTTAATGCGGACCACGGGCGACCGCGGCGGCAGATTCACGCTGACGTCACCGGTGCTTCATAATTCCCATTCAATCTTACGGCCCTCGACTAAAGAGCACACCCCTTCTTTCCCACCGATCTCCGGTTCCGTTTAGCAGGAATACGCCCATTCATGCTTCAACAGTTGAAGTGTGAACTCGTTTTATTTATCGTCGATGTGACAACTGGGTTGTTAAAGTCAATGGCAATAACGATTATCCGAGTTATGCGCGTCGACAGTAGGTCAGGAATTTGTTCTTTGTTATTTAAAAGCGTGCGTTGTCCGACCTGCTCCTCGCTCGGCCGGCGGCGGCCACCGCACCGGCCACCGGCCCGCCCGGGTAGGTATTTACTCTATCAGAGATTGTAACTTTCTTTCAAAAGAAATTCGCTTTGGATCGGTCTCCACGTGCGATGCCATTGTTGCGCCAGAAAATCCGGACTTTTCCCCCGTTTAAATTCATGTAAAATATCCCCATTTTATCGCGAAACCCAGCAATCTTGGCATTGTTGCCAGACTGTGATAAAAAATCAGCATTTTCCTCCTTTAAACCAATGTGAAATAGAGTACCTATATCAGGGTTGCCACAGTCAGTGAAAACCGGGAAATGTCAGGGAAAATTTGTTAAATCACCTTCATTTGCTTTCTAAAATGGGTTTGAGATTTTCAACAAGAAATTTTAACTGAAAACTATTTTCAATTATGCCTTCTTAACCATCCGTCAGATCTTCAGTTGTCAGGGAATTTCACCAAAATGTGTCCGGGAAATGAGGGAAATGTCAGGCCCATTAATAAATATCATTTTCTAAATTCTGTGGCAACCCTGTATATAGGGAGAGTACGGACTGTCGAATTATGCAGCTCTTTGGGCCTAAAATAACAGCCAACCTTTGAAAATGAAAAATATCACTGCCAAAAAAACTTCAGATTCCAATGTCGAACCAAAACGACTAAGAGTGTTCATGAGCATTCTCCCGCAAAAATGAGTAAAGTTATGCGAACACTAAGTCAAATACGTGCTTCACTGTCGACGAATCGTAACAATTGTAATAATAAATCACTCTGGATAATTTGAATTCATAGATTGGCTGCCTTTTCGGGCCTACCTAACCTCAAAATTACCGACATATCCGTGCTCTCCCCAGCAGATAGATACTCCAATGTGAAATGGACGCATTTCCGTAAACGGAACTATGTGCATTATGACGTGAGCCCTATTATGCATGTATTGTTCAGAGTTTCAGGGCTCATGTCTTAGTGCACATAGTTCCGTGCGGAAACGGAACTATGTGCATTATGACGTGAGCCTTGTTATTATGCATATATTGTTTATAGTTTCAGGGCTCATGTCTTAGTGCACATAGTTCCGTTTGGCAGAAATACGTCCAAAAATCGATATTTTATCGCAAAACCTGGGTAATTGTAAGCTGCGCGGGATGCGGCGCGACGAGTTTTTGACATGAGGAAAAACGTCGCACGAACCCACGTTCAAAGCTAAATTTCTTCTGATAAAGTACACATTTCCCGAGAAACTTCCATTTGCTTTCTTCTAAATTTTTCCGAGGATTTTAATCGCAATTAACCAGTTTGTTTGAAAATCGTTCGCCAAAATTCGCGTAACCTTTTTTGAAAGTGAATATTTGTATCTTATCAGAAGAAGTAAGGCAAGTTTGAATGCTCATTCGGCGTTCTTCCTCAGTCCAGCACTGCCGTGCGAAGGAAGAACGCCGTATGAGCCTTCAGACGTTGCCAAATTTCCATTTCTAAAACACGAATTTCCTGGTAAATTTATAAATATTTTTCTTCCCATTTTCCAGATAATGTCGTTTGCAATTTCACCTAAAGTTCCTGAAAATTTCAAGAAAAAATATTCATATCTTTCCTCAAGAATAACCATTTTATTGAAGGAAATTTGGCAACTCTCGAATGTTCATGCGGCGTTCTTCCTTAGCGCTAGCGCTTTTTGGTGCAATCAGTCTGAGATGTCGTTTGAAATCTCACGTGAAAAATCAAGAAGTTTTTTGAAAATTTAATTTCATGAAGAATAGCCTGGAATTTCAAAGTCTTATTTTTCATGAAATTTTGCATCTCAGGCTCTTACCTATTATTCACATTCACGAAGTATACTCAATGTATAAATATTCATATCTTACTCTTTAAAATAAAATTATAAAACAGACGCCTAACGCCTGAGACACGAAGCGCTTTGGGGGGTGAAGCGCTGTGAAGCGGTCAGGGGGCGTTGTCCCCCAGTATACGGTATGTATCGACGGTGTAAGTCGGCAATCATACAACTCGGTTTGCGGCGTCGCAGACTTCCTGTTATATTTTATTTCTTAAACGGAAAACCACTCAACGACAATTCCTCAGAACTGCCGTGAGTTTTCTCCTATGTGCGAAGAAAATTCTGCAAAAACTTCAAGGAATGATCTCAATTTGTTCTCCTTTAAAAAAATAACATAGAGGCGGAGATTTTCAGACACCGCAAACGTGTTTTGTGAATGCCGACTTACACCATCGATATGTATCATTTAATATTGAATTTCTACTGAATTATATCACGTTCCAGCGAATCCTCATCGTCGGGCTCCAAATTTCGCCGGTTTCACCCTTTTTTCCATGATTTTATTTTCAGAGTATGTGGTCGGTTCTCAGTGCAAGCACCTAGCTTTTATACCTTCTCATTATTTCCCCTTTTACTTTGTTTCAGAATCAAGAACACTTGAAGCCTCAAGTGGTGCACGCTCTAGCAAATGCTGAATTATACTGCCTAGCTCTAGGAAACATTTATTCAGATCCAAATTACCATAATTTAAACCATTGGGGTGTTCTCCAAGCTCTAAATAGGAAAAACATTTCCATCACCGATCCTCACCTGACTGAAACTGTGCTCATTCAAACAAATCCTTTGAAAATGGTAAGTACTCAGCTTCATTCAAGTCAATAGTCCTGAGACCGAAGCAATTCAGTGATAGTACCTATGATGCAATCGTTTAGAGATCAGCGGTGAAACTAAAAATGCATATCTCGCCGCCAATTTTTTAAATCTACGCTCCTAATTTATTTTTTAAGACAATGAAAAAACCAATATCATGACTTGAAATTGCTACAGAATATCCTTCACACAAAGAAGGAATGTCGCCGAAGTTTTTCAGAAAAAACATTGAGTAGCTTTCTTATCAGAAAATAAATTATGAAGGGAAGTCTGCGACGCCGCAAACCGATTAACACGTTGCTGCAGTTTCACCGTCGAAATGTCTATTGAGCAAGTAATTTATTAACTTTAAGTTTGAAGGTTTAGTTTGGGATGTTTACACACTCCTCAATCCAATTTTGTTAATAATTATTTATTTTTTAATGTCAGGAAGTTTCATCTCGTAAAATAAGTGAAAAGGAAAGTCTTTTTGAAGTCTCAACAAAAAGCGAAATTCATGAAATAAAACATATTTTTTAAATCTTTTCAACCAGTGTTGAAATTACTCTAATCAATATTCATTTATGGTTTAATTTTTAGAGTGCTCACATGACTGTGATGGAAGCAGTAATGACTCTGTATACTAAAGAAGTGGCTACCCCGGATCGAGTTCTGGCAGCTGTGAGGAGGTTTTCTCATAATTCTACCATTAGTGAAGAACCTCCGGATCATGAAAGTGCTTTGGTAATGTGGATTAATGAAGCAGTCAAAGCTCTGAGGCAAAGGATATGTCAAGAAGTAGGGCAGGTTCGTATATACTTTATTCATATATACTTTATTTTCGTATATTCTCATTTATTTCCCTTGCTCTCTTTGCACAGATATGAGAGGCGCATGTTCTCTTTTGCATTTTATTCAAATTTTATTTTTAAATTAGAGTCTCACAACTAGAGCCAAATGATGATTTTCTTTCTTTCATTCAATAGTTACTGCTGCTATTGATGTCAAAGATAAAAATTAATTTTGGATTGATAACTTACAAAAAACAATCACATTAATTATGCAAATTGGTCGTTTCCTGAACGAAGGACCTTAATTTCATTCCGAGGTTGTAAAACTGACACAAACAATTCTTTTTTTATTAGAATGTGCCAGTTCAATTTTTGTTCAAAGTTTGTCTGCTTTTTTAATGAAATCAGAAGGAATATCAGTGAAATTTTTAGTTAGAAATGCCTAAGATTCTCCTCATAAAAATTTTAAAGGGGAAATGTGACAACATTAAAATTTAGTCATATTCTTTTGTGAGGGAAACGACGAATTGTTGACACATACTACTTACAAACTGATTGCGGTGAACGCACGGGTCATAAGACAGCATGTTGGAGTTGTTTGCCAACGTGTGTTAAAAATTCAGCATAAAGCTAAAAATCTCAATACTGAGGGAACAGTTTATATGAGCACAGTCTTCCCTCAAACAGATACGTTGTTTGGAACAATACTAGTTACGTCCATTCAGGAGGGCAACTGGAGACGCCTTTTGGCCTTGTTGGGCCAATCCTAGTGCAGTGCAGCCTCCCGAATTTTCTGCTACCAAGCTCGAGAGGTTGTGAAAACCAGCGCGAGACGTGGGCAAGCGGATGTTGGCGGCAAGTAAACTTGCGCCATCTAGTGAGCGATTATTCAAATAGCTCTGCTTAAGCCTTGGCAAGGCAGTTTTACAAACTGATTGTGGTGGACTTACGGGTGGTAAGACAGTATGTTGGAGTTTGTTGCCAACGTGTGTTAAAATACTACATCGACGGTGTAAGTCGGCAATCACATCATTCGTTTACGGTGTCTGAAAATCTCCGCCTCTTTGTTATTTTTTAAAGGAGAACAAAGTGACATAATTCTTTGAAGTTATTTCAGAATTTTCTTTGCACAGAGAAGACAAATCACGGCAGTTTTACAGAATTGCCGTTGAGTAGTTTTCCGTTTAAAAAATAAAGTATGACAGGAAGTCTGCGACGTCGCAAACCGAGTTATGTGATTGCCGACTTACACCGTCGACATACTACTTCCATGAATGAATCTTGTACATTTCTTCTTAGCTCATATAGAGATAATTAGCCTCATGAATTATGTTACTCCGGAGAGAACCCTCTACCTTGCCTCCATCTCAAATTTCCTCTGTTTTCCTCCTTCCTCTTTCATTTTCATTTATCTTCTTGACCACAAGTATGTATTTTGAATTACTGATCATCATCTGGAATGTCTATTGCGTTTGTTCGTAAAACACTCATCCAGCAGGTTTTTTTTCTTGGAGAGTACAATTTGATTCTCTCAGCCTTTTTGAAAAGTTAAAATTTCAAACTGACTTCTAACTAATTTCAAACTAATGATGTGCTTTGGTATTCAGTACATTTTTTCACCAACTTTGCGGAGATTGGGGGAAAATGTGTCAAAAAGAGTTTAATAAGTTTGTTAATAATTTATCTTATTCATTCCTATGACCAATCAAGGCCAGAGTGATAATTTTATTTTTCCTTTGGAATAATCCTGTTTTATTTATTTAGATCAAGTCCAATAAATGGTGTGTTGCGCCTTCTGTTCTAGGGAGATCAAAATCGCATTCCAGATATCCCTGTAATCACTGATGTCCTAGAGTTATGTGATGGTATAGGTCTTGCAGCTTTAGTGTCATTTTATTGCCCTGATGATTTACCCTGGAGGAAAATTTTAGTCAACAAAGTTCCAACAATATCAGATTGTGTTCGAAACCTTTTACTAGTCCATGATTTTTGTCAACAAAGTCTACCTTATTCAATTTTTCATATGATGCCAGAAGATGTCTCATATCTTAGAGGGTAAGTTTGTGCCTTACTATCTAGTTTTTCTAAAAAAAATGGAAAGAATAAGCTTTCTTTGTCGATTCAGATGCACCTAAAAGTGTGTGACCTAAGCGTACATTGCTTTTTCATGCCATTACTTTTACAAATCACTTAACCTCAACTTTGGCGAATAATCTTCCAAGATAAATTGAAGCAAAGGTATGCGATAAAGGTTGGCATTGCAAAGCTCTCATCTCCCTTTAGGAAACTATAAATTGAGTGTATAATAGAGTGTCATTCTAACCTGAGTTGAATCTCGGTAACTCAATACTGTTTATGAAGTTACAGACTTCCTTTCATGCTTCTTTTTTAAGTGAAAAACAAACCAACCTATCCTTATAAAAATGTCTGTGATTATTCTTCTCTTTTTGTAAAATTTTCAAGCAACAATGGTCGCTCTTTTCCCCTTGAAAAAGTGAAGGAAGAGCAAACGTTTTGAACCTTTGAAATTGATATGTGGCTGCGTGAAGTCGAGCCATCGTGAAGTCGAGCCATCATGAAGTTTTAAAACAACAGCAACCTGATTGTTGAAATTTTTTGTTTGTCAGGACGACAAAGATGACATTGGTTAAAAGGCGGAGCGTGATTGGTCGGCTATGTCTTATCGCTGCTTTGTCGTGTCTGTGTCGGGTTGACCTCTCGACAAGCTAACGAGACCTCTTAAGTCTCCGACAGTATGTCGATCATCCCACCCGACAAAGGCACGACAAAGCAACGATAAGACATAGTCGACCAATCACACTCCGCCTTTTAACCTATGTCATTTATGTCGTCCCGACAAACAAAAAATTTTAACAATCAGGCTGCAGTTTAAGGTTTTCAAACTACCGGACCTTATATCTCGTTTCATTCCTTGAATTTTTCAAAGAGTCTTCTCCATACAGAGAAGGAACTTCACGGAATTTTTCGAAAATTGACGTAGAGTAGTTTTCCATTTAAAAAATAAAGTATGACAAGAAGTCTGCAACGTCACAAACTGAGATACATGGTCTGGTAGTTTCACGTTCAACATGCATTGCATGTATATAGTAAATAGTGATTGACTCAGGCGGTCGGAATGTCCTCCGGGAAAGCAGTCTCTTTTTTTTCCTTTTTTGAGGAGCATGTGAAAGGACTGCCACCAGGTGTTAATGATCCTAAAATAAATATTTTATAAAGCAGATCAATATCATTGATGAAATTTTTCCTGTTTTTCAGATCAATGCGATCAAATTTAATAGTATTTCTAGCAGATTTGTTTAATGTTTTGGAGATTCACCCTGCAAAATGTGTACGCTTTGATCATGCTGCCTCTAGCCTTACTGAAGGTAAGTTAATTCCATGCCAAACTGTTTTTCACTTTGGTTTTAACAGGTTTCTACAAGATTTCAGTGCATTTAAATGTCAATATTTCCAAATCCTAATTGATTTCTTGCTCAAGAAAATTCCTCGTGTATACTTATTTTCAACAAAAGTTGACCATGTATAAGCTGGTCAGGGGGCCAATGTGACAGGCGATATTTTTAAACATTGCATGTTCCTTCATGTACACCATGATCAAGTGATATGAATATCCCCTGTTGTAACATTTTAAAATGAAAAACCTCTAATTCTTTGCCTTGCTTCTATTTAACAATATTTTATGGTGGATGTTCTGGAATCATGCTTTATTTAATGGTATTCTTTTTGTCTTTCTTCATGAGATTTGTACAAAAATAACAATATTATAACCTATGGGTGTTTGGTTTTTGATAATTTAACCTTCAGTACTTTCTTATGACCAAATATAACAGCTGTCATCAGCTTCTTATTTCATTTTCTGTCGTATCAGATCAAAGCCTGAATGCATTTTTGCCACGTCAAATATAATAAAAATTAAAGAAGAAAGGAGTATGCTCTCAAATTTTCAATAATGATCATAGCTAGTAAGTTCAAATAGACTCATTTTTTCAAATTTAGTGAAAGCTGTTATTTTCTTCTATTGCCCCCAATTCTACATCAGGTTCTATTCTCTTAATTGTTTACAATCAACACATAATCAGTTCTTTGCCTTTGCCCCAAGCTTTTTGTTTTTTATGTAGTCAATATCTGAGCTCAAAATTTTAAAAAAATAGATTGGATTAGGACACTGTTTCTTAAGTCGAATGAACTGGAACAATAATTTTCTGCTCCAAAAATTATTTTGTTGGCAACTACAAACAGAAAGCTACTCTGTCTTTTATGTGATGGAAAAGTCCTAATTATTGATGGAAGAATGCAAATAGCTGTTGAATTTCAGCAAGTGATCCCTACGACAGAAAGAAGTATGAAGTAGTTCTCCGAGTACAAATTTATCCTCTGGTCCATGTAACGATTTTTTCATGAGGAACTCTTTCCCTTTCTCCTTGAAGCAACTTCCGATTACGCTCCAATTTCTGGGCATTGATTTATGATAAAAGTTATTTTATCGTGAAAATAAATACTTAAGTCTTTCTTAATTGAAGAAAGTGGGCTATGTCTTGATTCCTATGTATATATTTTCTTCCTGGTCCTATTAGCTTATCCGCGGAATAGCCACGGAGTGGCTCATAAACGGTGTTTGCCACTGACTGTATCTGCTATCCCTGATCTTCGCAGTAATCTGGATACTCATTCAACAGGTTTCACAGGTACTTGTCAAATGACATCCTCATTCCTCAGCTCAGTGTGTGTTTTATCAGCAAAATAACCCGCCTCGGTTATTTTTTTATCCCTCTTTCTTCTTGACTCTCCTCTTATTTTACTCTTGTCTAGCATTCCCTGGTTAAGAACCCTGCCTGAAAAACATCATGTCTGGGGGAAAAAAGCCCTTTTGTAGCAATTGCATTTTCCGATTTTGTCTTTATCTTTATCAGTTTTTGTTCATGTTTTTTCTTTTCCTTCTTTTCCCTTGCATTGCTTCTTTTTTCTGCCCCCTGATACCATTAATATTTATCAGCTCGCTGTTTTTTATTTTACCCTGAGAAATCTCAAATCAGGGTTGCCACAGTCAGGGAAAACTGGGAAATGTCAGGGAATTTTAAAGAGTCAGGGAAAATCCGGAAATGTCAGGGAGATTGATGAAAGTGCCAGGGAAAACCTGGAAATGTCAGGGAGATTGATGAAAGTGTCAGGGAAACATTTTTGATTCAACTTTATTTGCTTTCTAGAAAGGGGTTGACGTTTTGAACAACAAAGTTTGCCTGAAACTGTTTCAAATTATGTCTTTTCAGCCGTCTGGCATGTCTTCAATTTTTAGGGGATTTTACTCAAGGGTGTCAGGAAAATGTCAGGGAATTTCATTTTCCAAATTCTGTAGCAATCCTGTCTAATGATTTGCGCATTTTCCACAAAACAAGTCTCTCTTGTCACGCCAGTCATTCTTTTCATTTTTCTTGTCAACGTTTAAACCTTGCCATCACTTTTATCTTTCAAACCGGGTAATCACCATTACGATGTGGTTCTGTCTTTCACGAAGTCCTAATATCACAATCCTCCATGTTCCTTAACAATCTCATTGTTTCACTAAGATAACGCTAAGGTTATTTTTTTGTTACTAGGTTTTATGGTGTTTTTTTCTCCCTTACTTCTTTTTACTGTCCAGTAGTTTGGTTTGCTATGATTTTTCTTGTTTTGTGTTGCCTTATTATTGTTCTGGTTTTCTGTAATTTGTAAGACGTCAATATAAGTTTGATTTATGTAGAATTGCTAATGTCAACTTAACAATGCATGTACTCCCACAACCCATTCTTTAGACATCGTATTATGCTTCAAATGAGCGATTGTGCCCTGCATTCTATCGGCATGTATTTAACGCCTCTGCAATCATGAATATTGAGAGCTAAGGAACAATACGGCTTAACTGTCGATTTTGGTGGAAATTCAACTTTCAAATTTGCACCTTATCCAGTGGTTCATTATCCTCAAAAAAGAGGAAGAACATCTTTAGGTCCCACATTTTTATGGCGTTTGCACTCTTTCTCCCCATTCTTCTGTGACTGACCTGTCTCGTGCACTTTTTTCTTCATCTCCCTCTTTTTCATCTAACTCTGAGAGGAAAAAAAAATATAGCCCCATAAAATTTAACTGTGATCAAGTCCATGAAATGTTAATAGTACTATGAGAGATCACCAATCTGTTAAAATTTGTTACCTACTTGCATGAAAACAAAAATCATGTTTCATAAACACATGTATGAACCATGTGTGTTAATATTTCCAATGTGCATTGAAGCGTTTATTCTCAAAAAAGAAAGTAAAGATAAGTATTAAAAATAAAAATTTACGCTTATAATTTTTGATTGCTCTTCTATCCAATGGTAATCATGATACAGACACACAGAATTTAGGTCTTTTTTCTTTCTGTGAGTGGGTTTGAAATTTTTATGGTGATGTGAGGAGAATTATTTTCTTTGGTCCTCCTCAAAATTCACCCTCATTTGTTAAATTATAAGCTAATGATGTTTTGTTTCTTTTGTATGGTGTTTAGGATCAGTCTCCAGCCCAGTATTCACCAAAAAGTCTAACACCAATCAGGAAAACTCAAATGATGATAGGTAAAATCATCAATTATATTTTGGCTAATTTCTATGGTTAATTAAGTGTATTCTATTCCAAGCTAGTACAACAAAGCTGAGGGATTTTACCAAGTATTAGAAATTAAAGTATCAAAAAAATAATTATTTTTTCAGTCCATGCATCAATAGGAAAGAAAGTGTCTTACCTCTGACATTTCATAGAATGTGCCTTTTTGTGTTTTTCTTTTTTTCTTCAGGGGTAAGAATGTATCTCATTGAAAAAGCTCAAAAAACTATTTCATAATTTCCACAGAATTTTGGAAAGAATCCTGTGGAGGAAACCAAGAAGTTTGGCGCTGTTTAAATTTTTTATCATTTGATATAATGTGCTTTATAATTTTCTTAGCTTCATGAATTTGATAATCAAACTTCCCATGTGCAGAGTGTCTAGCGACGGGGAAAACCGGAAAAGTCAGGGAAAGTCAGGGAGATGAAATTGGTCAGGGAAAGTCAGGGAAGAAAAACGCAAAACCGGGAGGGTAGCGAACTCCCGTCGAAGATTGCGATTTTTTGCATAACTTTATGGCGCTTCGATATTTAGCCGTGCAGCGCTCTCTCCTGGTCTGAGGTGCCATCTGAACCGTTAGTGCTGACATAGAATAAAGAGACTACGTAGCATTTTCTCTTTATTCTGTGGTGCTGACTAGTGGTGCTTTCTCTCTCTATCGCTTTGTTGCGTCCGCGACGCCTCTTTTAGCGTCCGCGACACCTCTGGAAGTGTCCGTGACGCCTGTGGAAGCGTCCGCGATAAGTTTTAGGCGTCCGCGACACCTCTTGAAGTGTCCGCGACGCCTTTTGAAGCGTCCACGACGCCATTAAAGCGTCCGCAGCGCCACCTTTAGCGTCCGCCACACCTCTAGAAGTGTCCGCGACGTCTTTTATAGCGTCCAGCAGCTCCACGACACCTCTGGAAGGGTACTATTTCTTCCTCTATTTATTTAATTCTCGAAGTTGCAAATTTCTATAAAGTTTTTTGAAGTAACAAGCAAAGATCTTCCAAAGCATTACTACTAAGTACAAATTATGATGTAATAGTGGAAGAAAGAAAAGAATCTTTTTTACGAGAGTCTCCGTTGACACCCAAAGACCGCAGAAAGGTTTTTATTCTTGAATTGTAATCCATTGCTTTGAAGGGTGAAAAACATCGTACAGACTGAAAGCAAATCTTGGTTAAAGGTCATGGAAAGTCAGGGAGAAAGAAAATTCAATAGGTCAGGGAAAACCTTGAAAGTCAGGGAGAATGAAAAGAAAAATTTGCTAGGCACCCTGATATGCCAGTTTTGATAAAAGCAGAGTTGGAAAGTGAATTTATGAACATTTTTACTCACTTTTTCTAGAAGAGATATCAGTGCTTAGCAATTAATAAGTCTGAATTATTTGTATCTGATGAGCCCAGTAACAAATCTATTCGGAGTGCAGTTTCTCATACTTAATATCCCACTCTTTTCTAGGCGGAATACTGAGGAGTTTGTTGTTCATCGAGGTCGCTCTGTCCCAACTCTGAGCTCTGTGGTTCACAATAATGTAGCTGAACGTAGTCCAATTAGTAATGATATTGCTGCGGGTAGACCGAGTAATTGGGAAGAAAGTAGAAGACCATCTTACGCTGGTAGAAGATCAAGGCGAAACTCTCTATCAGAAGACTCGCAGGTAATTAGCAAATGCACTAACGGACCCCCCAAATTTGCCCGTTTCAAAAGTTAACGAAATTCATACCAGTGATAGAGGGGCACTTCCGGTCTCCAAATCCGGGGTTGGTTTAGTCCCCAGCCCCCCGAGTGCGACGTTGCCATTTTTTAAAGTTGAAACATGTTAAACCCCATAACTTTTGAGCAATTGAAGATACGAAGGTGCGGTTTGTTTGAGTCGATAGAACATAAAAAGAGCTATCATTTCGTATATAGTTTTTATCCATTGTTGCCAAATTTACCCCAAAATCGACAATTTTTCGATTTTTTCAAGGTGCAAAAATACGGTTAACCTAAAAAAGTCGATATTGGGACACCACGTAGGAAAATAAAAAACACGCGTAATTAAAGCCCTTAATGTGAGCTTTCCAACGGTATATCGGTTTTTCCGGGGAAACGATTCTATCGTGAGATACAGGCCTTCAAAGTCCGACTTGGCGTACTTTTTGGAGGTCCCGCGTCATTCGCACCTCAAAAAATTAGTATTGTGAACGCTGGCAGAAAAACGAAACTCACATGTAATGAAAGCTATTTAGGTGAGCTTTTCAACGGTTTATCGGTTTTTCCGGGGAAACGATTCTATCGCGAGATACAGGCCTTCAAAGTCCGACTTGGCGTACTTTTTGAGGTCCCCCGTCATTCGCACCTCAAAAAATCAGTACTGCGCACGTCCATAGGAAAAGAAAATTACATGTCATGAAAGCCCTTTGTATGGGCTTTCCAACGGTATATTGGCTTTTCCGGGGAAACAGTTTTGTCGCGAGATACATGCATTCAATGTTCACTGTAGCGGGGTTTTTAGGTACCCTGCGCGGCTTGTTTCTTCGCCCATCGTGATGGTGCAAGTCCCAGGTCATATTAAATAAGACATGAAACAGGGAACTAAATAGACAATTTTTCGATCTTGTTTATCGATTCCCTGCCTCGGAAAAATCGATGGTGTCAAACACTGAACGTGAATGAAAACACTCAGAACGCATAAAGGGTGCAAGAAAAAAGTCGCAATCTCAGGGATTGTGTTATATAGGGGAGACATGATACATAGAAATGGATCCGTTGTCTCTGAGATTCCATTGAAGTTTTATGTTTAATATTCGTTTAAAATTTGGTAATATACAGTTGGCAGTATGTGTCAGGTTCGTCTCTATATCTGCATCTCTCTCTGCATATCTGCATCTTTCTCTCCCTGCTCGCCGCTGCATGAACGGCAGCCTACTTTGATAAGAACTCCCCTGTTTCATGTAATATTCAATAGGACCTGAACCGCTACAACGAACATTCAAGGCATGCATCTCGCGACACAAATTTTTCCCCGGAAAAACCAATATACCGTTGGAAAGCCCATACAAAGGGCTTTCATGACATGTAATTTTCTTTTCCTATGGACGTGCGCAGTACTGATTTTTTGAGGTCGAATGACGGGGGACCTCAAAAAGTACGCCAAGTCGGACTTTAAAGGCCTGTACCTCGCGATAGAATCGTTTCCTCGGAAAAACCGATATACCGTTGGAAAGCCCATACAAAGGACTTTCATTACATGTAATTTTCATTTTCCTATGGACGTGCGCAGTACTGATTTTTTGAGGTGCGAATGACGGGGGACCTCAAAAAGTACGCCAAGTCGGACTTTGAAGGCCTGTATCTCGCGATAGAATCGTTTCCCCGGAAAAACCGATAAACCGTTGAAAAGCTCACATAAATAGCTTTCATTACATGTGAGTTTCGTTTTTTTACCAGCGTTCACAATACTAATTTTTTGAGGTGCGAATGACGCGGGACCTCCAAAAAGTACGCCAAGTCGGACTTTGAAGGCCTGTATCTCACGATAGAATCGTTTCCCCGGAAAAACCGATATACCGTTGGAAAGCTCACATTAAGGGCTTTAATTACGCGTGTTTTTTATTTTCCTACGTGGTGTCCCAATACCGACTTTTTTAGGTTAACCGTATTTTTGCACCTTGAAAAAATCGAAAAATTGTCGATTTTGGGGTAAATTTGGCAACAATGGATAAAAACTATATACGAAATGATAGCTCTTTTTATGTTCTATCGACTCAAACAAACCGCACCTTCGTATCTTCAATTGCTCAAAAGTTATGGGGTTTAACATGTTTCAACTTTAAAAAATGGCAACGTCGCACTCGGGGGGCTGGGGACTAAACCAACCCCGGATTTGGAGACCGGAAGTGCCCCTCTATCACTGGTATGAATTTCTTTCCTCTGCTTGTAAAATTTCATGCCTCCTCTATTTCCTCTTTGTACTCTTCCTCTAAGTACTGCCAACTGCTCTTATTCCATTATCCGAAAATGTTGAATGTAGGTCTTAAAGATATTAACGCAATTCACTCATCTTAGCTGTATCCATATTAATTTCAAACTGAGTACTGGTTGCAATGCACCACATGAGATACATCAAAAATGGAATGTGAAATTCTTATCCTTTGGTCAGCTTATATCCCCGATATCATGGAGAATCAACTATTGCCTCTCATTTCGCCAATTTTTACTCAGGTAATTTTTCTATCTAAGCCAAAGTTTCCTTTCATTTATTGCCTTTTTCCACTTTTGAAAATGTATTGTCAAATGTGAATTATTTCCACTTGTTCATCAAAATGCTTTTCTCTTGAAATTTTTCTTGATGAGTAATTTTTATTTCATGATCCTTTGTATCATAAATAGTGTTTTTGAACCCTTCATTTTTTATAAGTCGTATCATTTTATACTCTCTCTTCAACAAAATGTTCTATCTTTTCAGTTAACAATAGAAAATTTTGGTGGATCCCAGGAGAACCTCCATCTTCTTGGTAAAAATCCAGACAAAGAGCCGGCAGTTCACATAGGAAGGAAGGACCCCTCGCCATCT
Organism: Bemisia tabaci; assembly: GCF_918797505.1. Classification (NCBI taxonomy): domain Eukaryota; kingdom Metazoa; phylum Arthropoda; class Insecta; order Hemiptera; family Aleyrodidae; genus Bemisia; species Bemisia tabaci. The sequence goes on from NC_092793.1 coordinate 7,345,295, forward strand.
CCAAAAATTAGCGCACAAGAGAATAGGAATAGCAATGCCTTACATTCAGTTTTGCAGAGTGATACACACATTGATTCAAGTAAGCCAATTTTAAGATTGAAAACGCTTAACAGATTGTATTTAATTAACCTTAGACGCTGGAGTGGTCTTTATTTTGCTTTTTCAAAAATTATCGCACCAAAATGGATTCTTAAAATAAATCTCAAACCAGATCTCCTTGATTGTAAAGATGCAGGCACTGAGATTAGATCAGATATCAAACAATTTCGAATCATCTTTACAACCTCTTATTAATAAGAAAATGTCATGCTACAACAATACTAACTCTGCCATCCCTTTTTCCTTTCATAATTTAGGCACTGGATGCGAAAAGAGCACTTCTCAGTTGCAGTGTTTCAGAGTTTTCTCTAATATATCATTTATTGCAAGGAAAGTAAATGCATCCATTTCATTAACAAATTTTACCAAATATTTCTTATGATTCTACAATTTCCTATGGAAAGAATTCTGGAAAAATCACCCATCAAATTCTTCTCCCAAGGATTAATTAGCAACTGACATTCTGAAACATCGCAATCAAGAAGTGCCCTTTTCGCATCCAGTGCCTCAATTATATATTGAAAATTTGCCCAAGTAAGTAGGGGCACACAAATTTTGTCCTGTAAAATGACCTTTTTTTATCGTAAAACAAAACTTTGTGCAGGTCTCTAACTGGAAAGTTATCAAAGGTACTTTAAAAATAACTTTCATACCCAAACCTTAATACCTTACCTTACCTTTCATATCTTAATTGACCCAGGGGTTTTTTCCGCATTTATGTAATTAAAAAAGATCAAGGCAGGGAACGAAAAATCATAATTATTTTCTCTTTTCCAGCTGAACCACCTCAGAGAATATCACTATCCCGACAGTCGTCTCTTAGGAGTAAATCTTCGAATCATGCAGAAACCATGAGTAGTGCTGGTCTACAAAACTCATTGTTCGATCCAGAAGAAGAAGTGATCATTAATAAACGTAATTCTGAAGTGCCTACAGAGAAGAAAGTAACTTCCTTTGCTGCATTACCATCCAACACTACAACTTGGCAGCAGCAGAGAGATATAAATTCTCACTCACAGCCAGACAGAGGTACCATCAAGGAAATTTGCTTTTTTTTAGTATCATTGTTCTAAAGTCCATCATAGTATTCTATTAAGGAAGACTGACAAAAGTTTAAATTACGCTTGAAATTGTATGTCTCCTATCATTTTGGATTTTTTACCATTATTTTTTCGATTCCGGCCAGTGTATAAAACCTATGATATTCAACGATGGAACCCAGTGATTTTTTTGTTGAAAATTGAGCCTTTAATTATTTGATCATGATGAAATTAGTCCTTTTTCCTATTTTTACCCAACTGACAAGTAGTGAATTTCAAGTGAGGTAAGCAAAAAGACACTCATCCAATTCATCTGTTTTACCCCTACTACTACTAACTACTATTTTGTTGCAGAAGAAACAGAGACGGAGACTGAAGTAATGGGTTCACAGTTACTAAACATACGCTTGAAATTAGAAGAAAAAAGACGCTTGATTGAAAGTGAAAAACGCAGAATGGAAGCGGTTTTCAACAAGCAACGACAGCAGTTTGGGAAAGCAGCTTTTTTCCAAGCTGTCACCAAGGTATTTTTCTCTATTATATCTTTATTGATTAGTTGTCTCCAAAGGAATAATTTTACCTCGTAATTAGTAGTTTTATTCTCCTCATTCAGCATTTTTTCCCCTAAAAATCTCAGTTTTATGGAGAAAATATGTTTTATTAGAACAGCATGCCCTTGATTTTAATAATGAGTGTGCTGAGTGATGATTCGTAGACTTAATCTCTCTGAAATTTGTTTCTACCTTTATCGTTTATTTTTACTCTCTAAATATTCAAGTGCTGTTTATATTCTTTGAATCTTTTAAATGTTGCTGAGAAAGGGTACGTTAACTTCAATATTACTGTGAATTTAATTTTACTCTCATACCTTGTCGATCAAGTGTTCTTTTCGTTCTGTCCTAAATCCTTTCTTACGATTGCACCAGTGATATTCACTAATATTCAGACAAAGATCATCAATCTGTCTACCCTGAATATCCAGCTCCAGCAAACTTATACTTTAGGCATTAATACTTTCCCAAAAACAGCAAAGAAAAGGAGACTCCAGATGTTAAATGAATAAAGCATCTCTGATGCTTTATTTTATTCGTGGCTGCATATTTTGAATCAGCCTCTTGAATTCCTCCCCTGTGTACTTCTCCGTAGAATATTTCTGTCATACTGCAATTGCTGTCGAAACATAAGCCAAAATTGTAATATCATTTTCCATGGAAAAGTCATTCAATTTAAAAGGCACTTTGTTGTAGGAAATAAGAAAAGTATTAATTTTTCCTTTGTTTTATCTCTGGTGTGTGGTGTCTGTTTCTTAATGGATTGCAAGTCCTTTTGGGGCATGTGGTGTACTAATTTGTTTGTTCCCTCTGAAATCTTATCAGGGCAAGTCAGGTGAAAAGACGAGTTGTAACACGCCTGACTCCGACCCTGGCCAACAGGTGTCTAACAGCAAAACTGCTTCCCCAAAATCTGATAAACCACAACGTCCTTTTTCACTTCAGGTACCTATGTCTCTTTATCTTTTGCTTTGCTCACTTCTCAAGTTGTATCTCTTGAATTTAGTTTATAGGTCACGCTTATCTGCAAAGGAACCCTCCTAAATCATATGACAACCGCAAAATAACAACAATCTTGGTCGGTCTTCTGAAAGCTGTTATACTGAGGTTTTACTGCCTATGAATTTTAAAGTATAATTTATGTCACACTCGGACTGTAGTAAGAAAGAAAGAGGGGTGGGAAAATTTGTGAGAGTTGAAAAAAGTTATTAATTGGGGAGTAAGCTAGGGAACCCTTCCCTTCTCATCGGCATCTTTTTTCTGTTTTGATCAAAATAGGATGTTTTTAAGATTTCAGAAAGTTTCTTCCCCCTCCCCAGTGAAATTTTGCCTTTTTAAGGTTTTACTGAAATAATGCCTCTTGAATCGTAGGTAGTTTTAAACTGATACTGCAAGGTTTATTTTCATCCGGCCTGTGTGTGATACATCTTTTGTTGCTACTGAATTTCCTCTTGCCTCTGGTGTTTTCTGTTAAGCATGAGTTTGGGTTTCATGTGATCATGCCAATTTGTTCTTTTTGAAGCCACAACTTGCCTCAACCATTCTGAGGCCTTGTCTCGACGGTACGTTTCATGGAATTTGTCCTAGAGGAAAATCCCACATGCAAAGTTGAGAAAAATATTGAGTTGGTCAACATTTTTCCCAGTACCAAGTATGGTCCTTGTACCCCTAAGACCAACTGAGAGAGGAAGAAGAAATGAAAGCAAACTGTGCGATATTTTGTTGTTTACTCGACTGTTCGTGTTTGTATACTTAAAATAATTTGTGTAACTGTTAATCGTGTTCAAATCATTATCTTAATCCTGGTTAGATACTCGATTTTTACTTATTTATCTTCCCGCGCAAACTTTTCGCTGGAGCGTGGGACCGCTTCCCGTGGAGACATATATAATCCCAGAAGTTTCATCCCTGTGATTCGGAAACTGGGACAAATCCCATGAAAACGTCCCATGGAGACAAGGCCTCAAATACTATCTTTTGCAATTTCAATACCTACAATACTATTCATGTCTAGTAGTTTATATTTTCTTCCCTACTTTCCATTCTGTCAGAATATCTAAGTTGTTGGGGGAGGGGGGGGAAGGGGGGTCTACTGAAGAAAGAAAGGGTGGGAGCGGTTATATTTGGCCTCCTTCCACAATCAAATCATTTTGAGACACATGCATTAAAGGTTACAACATATTGCAATTCATGATAAAATTATGCCTTCATCTGTCTTACCACAAACTTGCCTCATTCTGAGGATGCCCTCAGATATTTTTATTTGTTTATTGATTTAATTCACTGTATCACCGAAAAGTTTCATATCTAGAGCCACCCAACCAAGTGAGTTTGTGTTTCCATCACTCCATTTTATTTCTGTTAACAATAACTTGAACCAAGAAAATGAACATGCTTGAATTTTATCCCTGTATTCAAGCTTAAGAGGTCAAAGAGAGAAGTGAAATGGACCTTGCATTCAAAGTTGTAACCGTTGTTTGCTTATTAAACTTTCACCAGCAGTTTAGTTTGAGCATTTTGTCCATGAGACTCTCAATTGTTTTTACCTGCATTGCATTACTATTTTATGAACCCACTTGATAGTTATTATATAATATAATTTATAATACTCTTAATGGAGTATGAAAAATACATGTTTAGACTATTTCATGATAATGGAAATAGTAGTGTCGCATCGCCAGTTTGGTTTTTTTGAGTTTTCAGATACTTAGAAGAATTAAATTGGTGAGTACAACTGTAGTTGAAAATCGTTTAAAGTTGTGACCTTTCAATGATTCATAGATTCAAATATGAGAAATCATTGTTACTATGAGTTGTAAACCGAAAAATGGGGTATTGGTTAAGTAAATGACAGGACATTTTTTCTCTGTTAGTTATGTAACGAACATACCATTTTATGGTCTAAAACTCTTAAAGATGATAATTTTTTGCATAAATTATGTACAAGGTCATAAATGAGGCGATTTCTGATAGCAGTAATTTTCTTTTTCAATGAATTTGTCTCATGACCTTGAAAGTATTCAGAAATGAGACTAGCGACACTACTATTCTGTGTGCCAAGGAAGAACGCCTTTTGAACTCCCGAGAGTTATCAAATTTCCTCTGATTAAATGTTAATGTTTGAGGAGTGTTTTGGATATTTTCTTTGGAAATTTTCAAATAATTTAGATTTGATTACAACTAAAATTCCCTCAATAAATTCGAAGAAAAATATTAACAAATTTCCTCGAAATTAATATTTTATTGAAGGAAATTTGGCATGGTCTGAAGGCTCATACAGCGTTTTCCTTTAGCACAGCAGTGTTCCGGTCATCATAAAATTACTCATGTATTCTTGCATCCAGCATCCTAAATGAATCAAATTTCTTGCTATTTTTTTATTCTTCTTGGATTTGAAATGACTGTCTTTCATCAGTCAGCTGTCAAAGCATGTTCCTCTCATTCTGGATTGCTAAGAGAAAATGCTAATCCTCACTGGTTCTCTTTTCTTCCTCTCATACTTCTCTCTTCTCTACTTCTCTTTTCTGGTTGTCATACTTCCTCTTCCCTCCTTTTTTCCTGAGCACCCATCTTAATGTAATTTTTCTCATTCTTAGGATATCTCTGAGGTGGAACAAAAGTGGTTAGATGGGAACAATCAAACCCTTGTATTTCTTGAGGACAAGAAAACTCCAGACTACGATAATATGGACCTTGAACAGTATCAAAAATCAATGTCTCAGTAAGGAAATTCTTTTGCTTATATTTTTAAATTTAAGCATTTAAGCTTAATAGCCATGGTCCGCCATTTCTCTCCTCAACATTTCCTCCTAAGAAAGGTCCAAATCATTTTTGAGCAGACTTTTATGAAATTCTATCCGGAAAAAAAAAATAAGAAAAAAAGAATTCCATTTAGAAAATTATCACCTCAAATCTTGACCATAACATTAACTATAGTTAAGTTTGTATTTTTGTTATATTTCCTTCCATTTCAATTCTAGTAATTTACGGTTCAGTCAATTTTTAGGAGGTTCCTGACAGTAATTCCCGATTGGAGGAGAGAGTAGGAGGCATACATTATTTTCTTTGTCATGAAAGCTTAAAAAAAATGGGGTGTTTATAACCCACAGAGGTTTACAATACCTTGGCAAATATCTCAACATGACTCTCAAAACCTTTTACTCTTCATTATTTCTGTTTTCTGTCAGTATGTCTTATTTTATTTTATTTTTAGGATGAACTCGAGCTTGCATGAGATCCAGGAAGATTTGCAGCGTTTAACTTTACAGCAAAAACAAATCCGACAAGATGAGAATGCCCCTCCTCAAATGCAAAGTTTCGCCAGTCTTAGCCAGAACAAACCCACTATGCAATCGTTTGTCGTCAATAACCATCAGACTAGTTTATCCGTTAACCAGCAGCAAAGCCTGTACAACCAACCCGGGAATCCAATGAACCATTTGAACAATTGCGCTCCAAACGAACAACAGTGGCACAGTTTACAGCAACCACAGCTGATGAACTCGTTTGCGAATCATCAGCCCATGCTAATTAACCAGCAACCAATTAATAGCTATATTAGTCAACCCTCAGTTAATAACTATGTAAATAATAGGCAGCCTATCTCTAATTATCTTCAGCAGCAGTCGCAACCAGTCAACAATTATATTTCTCAGCAACAAACATTAAATAATAGTTATGTAAATCAGTCTCCTAATAGTTATTCTAGTTCTCACTTACCAGTCAATAGTTATGGCAAAGAGTCAGTCAGTAACTTCAGTTCTCCCCAGCGGCAGATGCATAGTTTAGTAAACAATCACCCTCAGTCACAAATCAATACGAACACATACTCAGTAAACCAACAGAACTTGCAGTATCGAAGTTTTGTATCAACGAACAATTCAAATCAACAGCAGGTGCTCAATCAACAACAGCAACAAGTCAATCAGTTAATTCGAAATAGTCAAGAGCCTTCTGATCAGTCAGCACCATCCTCACAATTTTTCCTACATGATCAACCAACACAAAGGAAGACCTGGCAACAGTCAACTCCTATTACCATTTCAACTGAACCGCGCAACACCTGGGTCAACAAGTAAGTTCATGCACTCTTCATTTGCTCTTAGCGTTTTTATTTATTTGTTTTCAATGCTCTTTGAAAAGCAGAATAGTATGTATTTTTTTCCCTCACAAGGAATACAAACCAAAGTTTTCCTAATTGGTTTTGTCACTGGTTCTCTCTACGAGTTTGAAATCATTATCAGGGCCATAACCAATAGCATAATTGGCACAAATACATTTTTAAGCGATCAAAATGAAAATTTGTTTGAAATATCAAATGAGTAAAGTTCTTAAAATCAGCTCCAACTGAGATATCAGCTTACAAGTTTCCCGTGCTAGGATAAAATAAATTAGGCAAGAAATTATTTTTTGGAAAAATTAGAAAATAAAATCCACTCAGCTGGTATCAGGAATTGTTCCATCAAGGTTTCTGGCAGTCCGGAAAGCCTGGAAAGTCAAAGAATCCTGGGCTGAAACTATTTTCACTACGTGCAGTTTTTTCACTCCAAGGTCACACAACAAAATATTTTTACCACTTCTTTTTTTATCTTATGTTTTTAGAATGAATAAACAGAGTCAACCATCATCATTGAGCAGTTCTCCTTCTAATGCTGGGTTTACTCTTCATCATAATGGAAACTCAGATCATTCAGCGCCGACTCCTCCACCGAGACGAAATTCCAGCTCTTCAATCACCCATGCACCTGTTCCAACTCCCTCAGTTGATGATATGGAGCCTCAAAGCATATCTTTTATAGGTAAGGATTTGTATCAGTGACGTGGCAGATTTCTTCAAGATACTCTATTTACTGCTACCTATCTACTCCAATATTGCCGATTATTAGTGGTAATTTTACCACAAATGTATAGATGTCCAAGTTTTGCCCATCGCTCCTTTTCTCTTTCATTAATTCTAAGGACTACGTGCAAAACGGGCCATTTGGGGCTCGGGGCGGATACCTTTGAGACTTGCCCTATTCATTCACCTAACAATGCCTCATCTTTTCCCAAAGTTTCAAGCCCCCCAAAAATTTTGGGGAGACGCGGCGGGGGGTCAAAGTTAAAAACCGGCAAAATTTTCGCGAAGTTATTACTCGAAAACCAAGAAGTTTTGGAAAACGCGGTTTAAACGAGCGTATTCAGCGTGACGAGAGCTTTCAGAAAATGTATAACATCATAGGGTTTTGTCAACTTCAGCTCGAGTTATCGCCTCCGAAGCGCTGGAACGCTCAAAAAAGACCCCTTATTTTTTCACGTTTGGGCCGATTTAAAAAAAAGCCATTTTTTTATTTTCGTGAAAAACTGATATGTTGTTCCTGACTCTCTGTAGCCTCTCTGGCTCTTTACCGCATGCTGGGGAAATGTTTTGGTCGCGAGTTATAAGAGCGGAAAGGAGTGAAGGTCGGGAAAATCGGCTATTTTAAACTGCGCGCGCGGCGTTGATCGGAGGGAAAACGTCCCCTCCCACTCAGTTCGGCGAATCACACTTCTCTGCCGACCTCGCATTGTTGCCACATGTCTCCTGATCCGTCGCCGCGCGCAGTTTAAAATAGCCGATTTTCCCGACCTTCACTCCTTTCCGCTCTTATAACTCGCGACCAAAACATTTCCCCAGCATGCGGTAAAGAGCCAGAGAGGCTACAGAGAGTCAGGAACAACATATCAGTTTTTCACGAAAATAAAAAAATGGCTTTTTTTTAAATCGGCCCAAACGTGAAAAAATAAGGGGTCTTTTTTGAGCGTTCCAGCGCTTCGGAGGCGATAACTCGAGCTGAAGTTGACAAAACCCTATGATGTTATACATTTTCTGAAAGCTCTCGTCACGCTGAATACGCTCGTTTAAACCGCGTTTTCCAAAACTTCTTGGTTTTCGAGTAATAACTTCGCGAAAATTTTGCCGGTTTTTAACTTTGACCCCCCGCCGCGTCTCCCCAAAATTTTTGGGGGGCTTGAAACTTTGGGAAAAGATGAGGCATTGTTAGGTGAATGAATAGGGCAAGTCTCAAAGGTATCCGCCCCGAGCCCCAAATGGCCCGTTTTGCACGTAGTCCTTTCATACTTTAATTTTATTCACAGCTTGCTTTTCAGGTATATTTCTTGTGTCCCTCTATGCCTAAAATCTTGATGCAATTGTTTCCTCTTTTTTCAGTGAAATCCAATGAAAAAATAACAGATGAGGAGGAGTTTTCTGAAGGTCTAAGTCGTTTACAAATTACGAGCGGAAACCGAACTTACAGGATACCCTCACCCACCCGTGCCCATGCTAGGATAAATCAAGGAAATATGCAACCCCAAAATCAGCCAGAAAAAGGGTTTTATATTTCGTTTGATGATGATTCACCACCTAAAAGGCCCAAGCCTCCGTTACGGGTGAAAAGGGGCTCCCCCAAAAAGGTATGTAAGAAACTTGATTCGATCACTAATCTAGACTAATCGACAGGCCGAGACATTGACACAATGGTAGAACAATCCTTCATAGATAATACAAACTTGTCTATAATAGTATGAAAAGGCATTCTTTTGCACTACTTATCGTCCTCTTCTTGCTTCATTGCAACAAAGACTAGACTCAATTTTCCTCCCATGTTTTGTTGCCATGTTTCAGACAGTGGAATTTTGTTTCCCAGTAAAGTCAGAATTTTCCTCATTTTCCTACTCTCCAAGATGAAAATTCAAGTAACCTCTACTTCCCATTCTCATCAATAAAAAAAATAATTTTTATTTACTGTATCTCCTGATAAAAAAAATTTATGCCACAAAATGGACATTCCAATCTCTTGCATTTATCGAGATGCAGTTTGAGTTTACGCCATTCCTGCACTCGTTTCTCTTTGAAGTCATATTGAAGCCAGCCTTCTAATTCTTGATGACTTCAGCCTCTTGAACTACTTAAGCTTAAAACCTGCTGGGTAAAGGATCTGCACATGGCTTAAAAAAATGCGCAACAACACATGATACGGAAGAAATTATTGGAAATACGGAGTCGAAGGTAAACGGATTTTATGACTGCATGCAACAACTATTACAGCAAAACAAAATAAGTGGAAAGGAGTGGAGGAGAGCTCATCTAGTCTGCCGCAGATTAGTGCCTTGAGACACTGCAAGTTCACTCGACAGTCATCGGCCAGCAAAGATCCACTAGTATTTCGTTGCAGGTTGCATCCAGGGCAATACCCTTGTCTAGGACGTTTTTCCATCACTAGAACTGAAATTATTTTAAACAAAAAAAAAGTGTATCTTATACTCAAGCAAATAATACTATCAATACTTCTGATACTACAAGAACTGATTTTATTTTTTTTTCTAATTCTTTTTGCAGGATCGAGGGCTAACCCAAGTCGTAGAACCTACTTTAAACAATGTTAATCATGATCCCATTCCTTTTGCACAAGATGACTATAGCCCCTCTCCAAACCGAGCAGAACGCTCACCTCCAAAACGTACTATCTTTTCCCCAACTTCAAATGAAGCTTCTAGTGTGCCAGACTGTTCTTCCAGTGCCAAACCGAGACCGACAACAAATGTTGGTCTCATAATAGATAATGAACTTAATAACTGTGATCCCGTAAGTATCTTAATTCTCTTTTTTTGCGCTCTCTTCAAGATGCAAATCACTTCAAACATCTAAATCTGTATTTGGATATCTTTACCTGAATTTTAAGGAAGGATAGTGAAGCTCCCAAACCTAGCATGTCATTTGCGGTGTTTTAAAATCACTGCTCCCAATTTTTTGAACAGTATGTTGGAGTTTTTAGCCAACGTGCGTTAATAATTCAGCATAAAGCTGAAAATCTCAATGCAGAGGGAAAAAGCTTGTTCGAGCATAGTTTTCCCTCAAAGAGATATGCTGTTTGAGGGAAAACTGTGCTCATATGAGCTTTTTCCCTCTGTATTGAGATTTTCAGCTTTAAGCTGAATTTTTAATGCATGTTGGCTAAAAACTCCAACATACTGTCGTACGAGTATGTCTACCGCAATCAGTTTGTGCAATTTTGAAGAAGACCAAGAAGAATTGAAGAAGACCAAATTAGCATCACTCTTGGAAGTTTACAAATTTTCTTTGCTCAAAGAAGAAAAATAGCAGAAGTTTTAAAGAATTGACGTTGAGCAGTCATCCGTTAAAAAAATCAAGTATGACAAAATATCTGCAGTATCACAAATGGACATATGTGGTTTGGAAGTTTCACTCTTGATATTTTTCAAGTTTGCTAAAAGAAGGAATAAAAGCTCCTATTATGTTCTCAAGGTCTCATCTCTTAAGACCTCAGCACCATGAAACTTATTTTTCAAAACGTGAAAAAGCTCAAACTTGGCTTGTATGAATGTACATAAATTCCAAGTAATTCTAAAAAATCAAAAAAGAAAAAAAATAAATGATGAAATTTAAAAGTGGAATAAGAATAACAAATGAATTGCTTCTTGTTATTAAAGTAAAAATTTGTCGAGTTGTTTACAGATTCTGAGGGAAGTTATCTAATAGCTTAGTACATTTACGTTTGCCTTTTTTAATTTGGTTGCTGTTTTATTTACAGTGTTAATTTTCTTTGTGTTTTGCTTTTAGTCTACTATTGATGAAATGGAACGAAAGAAAGAGCGTATTCTTTTGTTATCATTACAAAGGCGTCAACAGCAAGAGGAGCTTAAAGCTAGGAAAGAATTAGAAGCCCACCAAAGGCGAGAGAAAGAAAAACAAAAAGAAGAAGACCGAGCAAGGAAAAAAGAAGAAGATAAAGCTCGACGTGCTGCCATATTAGAACAATATAAGTTAAAGAAAGCTTTTGAAGAAGCAGAGAGAGAGGTCAGTGCTTGTTAATAATTTTTTTTTAAATTGCCATGATCAAAGATCAAAATCACTAAGTTAAGATTAGGGTCACCTTTTTTTCTCAATTTTGATTTGATGTTTCAACCATTTGTGGTCATGCTGCTCTGCATATTGTGAATACTTGTGAAATCTTGCTGTGTCAAATCACAAAGATAAAATGTTGTAAAAGAAGTTTATGATGACATATCTGTATTTTTGATGTCAGTACAGAAGTAAGAGCTTCAGAATGTGTGGCTCTTAATGTCCTTCGATGATTTGTTGAAAGCAAAGAGATATTTGAATATTCACGCAATTTCAAATAGATCATAGATAAATGTACGAAAGTTACTATATCGCAAAAAATTTACAGAGCAAGCTGAGTTGACTCCCTTCCCACTAGGTCGTAAGGCTTGGGCAGCCTTATAGCCAGTATCCCGCTGACTTGTGAGAACACAGGGGAAGGTTTAGCCCACCAGGTTTACCTGGGGCCTCCAAGGGTTGGTATCTGTGTGGTTCCGAGTGAAGGCGGGTTAGCTCGGGGTAGGGGTAAGAGCCGGAGAGAAGGCTCTCGCCCTTACCGGTGGTATTAGGCCAATTCGCTCAAGGCCAGGGACTAAGTCCCGATGTCGGAGGACGTTAAACTACCCTGGAGCCTCGGAAACGAGGAATCGTTGCAAATGGCATAGGCAGCCTAAAGTGTCAGGTGTTTGGATGACACCGACCGCCAGCTGATGCGGACCAGGGAGCCTTCTGCGAACTGGTAAAATCAAGCAGAGCAGATAATAAGCCAACTACTTCCACCGGCGCAAGCCAGAGTTAGGCGCCCACCGAGCGTATCGGTACCGAACTGGGGCAAGTCCAATCCCAAGGAGGCGCGCAGAAGACGCGTAAAAATCTTTTCGACAGGAGGGGTAGACCCCCCGTGTCCGAGTGAGACTGATCTTCCCGTCAGTCAGGTATCGGCACGATAAACGCAAAACATTGTTGTTGTTGTTGACTTGTGAGAATATCTAATAATGAAGCTACTTTGGTCACTCTTTCCCAATGGCTCTCATATTTCTTTTCCAGGGAAAGACAATAGATAAAGATCTGCAAAATTCCCTAAAACTAAATAACATAGGGAATCGAGGACCACCAAGATTGCGCAAACAAAACACTAGGCCTCGCCCAAAAACTATACACATTGATCACGATCATGCTGATGGAATGCTGACTCCTTCTCAAGGGAAAAAAGGCTCCACCTCTAACCTTTCAGGTATCTATTCTGTTTCATTTTTCATGTTTCTCCGTGGTCTTTGTCGCCTGATACTCAGCTTTCTGAAATTATTTTTTAAGATCCTAATAGTGGAAGTATATACCGATAAAAGACAACTCAGTAACTTCAAAAATCCAGCCAAGTGTATATTTAAGCACCGTCGGGTGCTACTGTTGGAATTATGCTCAAAAGGTGCTCATGACTGTATCTGTCTTCAGGTCACCACAGTTAAAGTAATTTTGAGTCAAGAAACAATCTCAAATCAAATTGGTGAATATATGATTTATGCTAAGCAAGAAACTCAATGTCTCCAAAATTAGCAGAACCTAATAATAATAATAATAATAATAATAATAATCAACACGTCATGCGTTGTTATTACCTCGCGTCTAAAATGGAAACGATTCCTGGATACCGGGCGGAAATGCGGAAACTTTTTCTTGATAGATTCCCTGACTGCAAAAATGTCTCAGAGCAGCGCCTAATGGACCAAAAGCGAGTGATACTGAAGTCTTGTAAAATGTCTGCTGATGATCTGCAGAATATCAAAGATGAAGTCCAACTTGAAATTTCTCGCGGTGAATGTGAAGACGAAGAAAACGTACTAGAGGCTGATCCCGCGTCAGTTTCTTGCACAGACGGTCCGGTGGAACAGCGAGACATTGTACCGGGATTACACACTGATGAAGGCATCGTACATGCGGAGCATGATGAGTGTGCAACTGATACTGCTGACGAGAACGTTATCAAAGCTGATACGCTAGAGGTTGCATTTATTGCTGAAATGATCAAATGGCAAGGAGTCAGTCCAAATCTTAGACAGTCACTGCCAAAACTTCCTTACACTCCTAAGTTGTTCGCGTGTATTGAGAGGATGAACCGAATTATACCAGCACACATTCGTGAAGAATCAACGTTAGAGGAAGTTCATTGCATCATCTATTGTGCAGCTCAGGCGATAACACAAGCCGTCAAAGGCCCCACAAATCATGGGCGTAGGGGAATCAAACTGAATGCACCAAGATGGCAACTTAGGATTGAAAGGAAAGTGGCCAACCTAAGGCAGGAGATTGGGAGAGTCACCCAGTGTGTCAAGGGGAATACCTCAAAGAGGTTAAGGGCGAAGATGGCCCATGTGAATGAGGAAAACCTTTTAACCCATCTTGATACACTGAAGCAGAAGTTAAAAGTTCAAGCTGCCCGACTCAGAAGATATAAAAAATCATACCAGCGCCATTTAGATAATGCTCTGTTTCAGCGTAATGAGAGAGCCTTCTATCGAAGGATGGGAAACGCCGCGGATGTGAGAAACGCTCCCGAAGAAATCCCATCGAAAGATGACGTAACGCGATTTTGGCGATCCATCTGGTCAGAGGCCAAGGAGCATAATAGCACAGCTCCTTGGATTGAGCAGGAAACAGTGCGTCATGCCCACATTACACATGAAGGTGAGGTTGAAATCACTAAGGAAGATGTGCGGAGAGCAACTTTGCATATTCATAACTGGAAGGCTCCCGGACCAGACAAAGTTCACAATTTCTGGCTGAAAAAGTTAACATGTGTGCATACGCAGCTTTCAAGAAGCATTCAAGATATTATTACTCATCCTGACAAAATGCCGATATTTCTGACTGAAGGAGTGACGTTTGCGAAACATAAAGGAGGCGATTCGAAGGACCCATCTGAGTATAGACCGATTACATGTCTCTCCACGCTCTATAAAGTCATCACATCCATTGTAACCCGATTAATTGGGAGACATGTAGCTAAGTGGAAAATTTTGTGTGAAGAGCAGAAAGGGTGTCGCAAGGGAAGCTTCGGGTGCAAAGAGCTGTTAATAATTGATTCGGTTGTGCTCAAGCAGGCTGTAAAGGAACGTCGTAACTTACATGTGGGTTACATCGACTACAAAAAAGCTTTTGATTCAATGCCGCACAGCTGGCTAATTCACGTTTTAAATATCTACCGAGTCCATCCTGTCATTGTTCATTTCCTGAAGAGCATTTTGGCATCTTGGCGCACCAGAATCATAATACAAGGATCGGCGAGTGAATTGGAAACTGAGGTCATCCACATCCTGCGAGGTATTTTTCAAGGTGACAGTCTTAGTGCATTGTGGTTCTGTTTAGGCCTCAATCCCCTCTCAAATTGCATTCGAGAGATGAAGGTAGGGTTCCCTCTGCGTCGGAACAGACAAGTACTCCACGTCATCAACCACCTAGCCTACTTGGATGATATTAAGATCTATGCATCCCAAAGAGACCAGTTGCATCAACTTTTCAAGGTGATTGAAGAGGTCAGTGATGATATTGGCATGATGCTTGGAGTACCTAAATGCGCGACGCTCCATATAGAAAACGGCGTTATAGTGCGGGAGGATGGTTTTGTGACCAATTCTGGTGACGTCATCAATAGCTTGACAATGGAGGATGCTTATAAATACCTTGGAATGTGGCAGAGCTCTTCCATCCAGAAGGTGAGAGTCAAAGAGCACCTGGTTAACACCTTCGTTGATCGGCTGAGTGCGATACTTAAGACCTCTCTAAACTCAAAACATACGACCAAGGCAATCAACACCTTCGCCATTCCTGCGTTAGCGTACTCATTTGGCGTTGTCCCATGGTCTGACACGGAGCTTGAGGGGCTTAATAGGAAAGTCAGAACCTTGATGACCAAGTGGAATAAGCATCACCCAAGAGCCGCGAAGGAGAGAATACACATCCCCCGCAAACAGGGGGGAAGAGGTATCCTTGATGTGAAGGAGGTCTGCCACAGCCAAGTCCGTAACCTGCGAAATTACTTCCTCAGTAGAAACGACAGCACTTTGCACGCTGCAGTAAATGCCATAGATAAATCCTACACGCCTTTGCGCCTCGCTTGTCACGATCTGAATGAAGAACAACCCTCAGACCCAGTTGCTGGCCAGTTGGAGGCATGGGCCTCCAAGCCGCTGCATGGACGCTTTTATCATTCAGTTGCGCAGGATCATGTTAGTGAAGGAAAGTCTTTCTTGTGGTTATCGAAAGGGCAGCTGTATCCAGAAACGGAAGGATTTGTTCTCGCAATACAAGACCAAGTGATCAGTACCAGGAATTACAAGAGATATATACTGAAGGAGAAGATCGAGAGCGATAAGTGTAGGAAGTGTAATGCTGCATCCGAGACAATAGATCACATTACATCTGGTTGCGCATTGCTTGCAGGGAAGGAATATACCGAGCGGCATAACAACATGGCTAAAATTATACATCTAGCGCTGGCCAACGATCGAGAACTATGTGATACTGCTGAACCCTACTACAAATATTGCCCAGCCACGGTCCTGGAGAATCAGCGCTTCCGGCTCTATTGGGATAACCCGATCCTAACCGATAAAACCATCATGGCAAACAGACCGGACATAGTGCTTGTTGATAAGCGAGATCGCACCGCTTACATCATTGATATTAGCATCCCTAATAATCATAACTTGGAGCTGAAGTATCAGGAAAAGATGGTAAAATATCTGCCCTTAGCTGCAGAAATGAAGCGATTATGGAACCTGAATATTGTTTGTATCAAGCCCCTGATAATGTCAGTAACGGGGATAGTTCCAAAAAGTTTAGTTCAACATCTTCGAGACCTCGGAATAAACAGTTACCTGCTTCATTCAATGCAGAAGTCCGTCGTTATAAGCACGTCAAGTATTGTCAGGTCGTTTCTTAATATCGAATAATTTTTTTGATTTCGCTTAAAATTTAATTTTTTTAAATTTTTTTTTTTTTTTTTTTTTTTTTTTTTTTTTAAATTTTACTTTAAAATAACGTTTACCCTTTTTTTCAAGCAAGATAGTATGTGTTACTGACTTTGGCCTGTGGCCCGTCAGTAATACTTGTGCCGGAAGTGTTCCCTCTTCTGAGTTACAAAAAAAAAAAAAAAAAAAAAAAAAAAAAAAAAAAAAAAAAAAAAAAAAAAAAAAAAAAAAAAAATAATAATAATAATAATTAAAAAAAAAAAAAAAAAAAAAAAAAACGAATATTTCAAAATATACCTATTTTCATATATTTTCATTTTCTGCACTCCTACTCCCCTATTCTTTCCGATCATTTTTTTTAAAATTAATAATATGCCTTTTCAGTAAGAATTTATGAATAGCTATTCTTCGAAGGAAGAATATTTTACGGCTTACAATAGAAAAGGAAAGTATTAAAAAAGCTCATGTATCCACTCACATCTTTAAATTCAGCAATTTTGATGCTTGTAGCACCTATCTGTCACTTTACTATTTTTTTTTTGTTTGTTTTAATTGTTGTTCGTATAGTCTTAAGTTCGCCTATGCGAAGAGATTATTACCGAGGTTCTCAGGACTGTCTCGCTGAAACAAGGCGAACTTCAGTATCTGGAGCGTCCCTCTACTCAGGTAAGCTGAACGTATTATTTACAAAATTTCTGGCTCACTATTGGAATAGGAATCTCAACCTTTTAAAAGGATAAAACTCCTAATTCAATTACTCTTTATTTTAATTTCACATTTTATTCAGGAGCAATAATTTTTTGGGAATGTTTCATGAGTCATCCAAACTTTTAACTGGTCAAAATTATATTTTTATTAAGAATAACTTTAAAGTTTAGTAAGTAACTTCTCATTGAGGGAACGGTAGTAGCTGGCAGGTTTAGAATGAACTCAGTTTCCATCTCTACTCTTTTTCGCAGATGCAGGGTCTACTGCCCTTGATTTTAGTTGACTATTTGTGTATTACCTCTTGTATATTATAGTCATTTAAGTGTGAGAGATCTTCTGTTGACCTAACTTTCTTTGAATGCGATCTTATTTAAGAACTCTTCACTCTTATTTTCTATTAAATCAATCAGTCTTCCAAAATGTGTTAATATTCTATAGATGTTACTCTTGTTTGACATGCCTCAAATCAAAAACTTTTCAAGTGTGATGTTTTTTATATTTTTATTAGCTTCAAACTTTTTATTTTGAAGTAGCTATCTTTTGATTTATTACCTGCATCTTTTTTGCATCCTTTTTCTTTCCTAATACGTCATCTGCATTCATAAAATTTATCCTTTCATCTCCTTTGCACAAAAATCATCTGTCTAGAGATTTATGTATGTGGCAAGTTCCCAGCTGAAATGCTGTCCAACATGCCTTGTTTGTTTTATCAGAGAAGGCACCTCTTGTCAGTCATTCATTCCCCTTGAGGACTTAATTTTAAAAACTTCTAGTTGCTAGTTTTGTTCGGTTGTTCCTCCAAGAGCACACCAACTTGTTTTATTTTTTTGTACGGAAAACTTCTATTAAGGTAGTTTTAGTGTAACAGGAGGACAGCACCCCTACCCAAAAACAGGAAAATGCTCCTACCTTTAAGGGGTAGATACACGTCTGAACTAGATACGCGTCTTGAGCGGCGAGTAGGCCTTCAGCCGTGTTCGGCAATCTTTGTAGCCAATCAGGTCGCAACTCGTAACTCGCTCAAAGTAGGATCGGATCCCACTTTTTGGGTCAAGATGCGCGTGTAGCGCGCAGGTGTATCTGGCTCTTTAACCTTACCACTTACTGCATCTACTCTGTTGTTGCTTCGATCCCCATATGTGTGTTTGCAAATCTGTGTATGTATGTGAAGCTCACTTGTGACAGGGGAATGAAGCAGTCAAAATAGACATGTATCAGTGAGCCTGAGTATACTTTTTCCTTAGTACTTATTTAGGTAACATGTTGAATCTAGAAATTATAGATTGAATATATATTTGCAAAGTTATCATGGAAGAAAACTGCAACATTCAATTGATAGACCTATATACTTGACCCTCATCTCGAGCAAGAGCTACCCTCTCCTTGCCATCCGTTTCACCCTCATCACCCTCCTCTCACCTGCCTATTCAAGACAGTTTGTCTCATTATTGTATTATCTTGATGATGATCTTGGATTGTAACATGTATGTAACTGGTACCTCGTTTCACTTTGATTTTCCACCCTTATTTGCTGATGTTGGAAAATTGAAGCTATGAAAAATAGGGGAAGGGAATATAGAATCAAGTTAAAATCTTCAAGAATAACCATTTGAGAACGTCAGTTTTTCTTTACTCTCTATGCTCTTTCTACTCGGAATGGGTCACTAAATCTTGTGTCTTTTATTTATTATTTTGAAATTGCCCTGTGAATAGAACATGCTGTAATTTATTGCGTGTTTTGGAGCCAAAATCCCGGTAAAACTGCTTTTAAAAAGTCTAAAAACTCCCAGGAATTTCAAACGCACCAGCATAGCGAGAAAATTATTGCAGTTAAATCGCTATCTCCTCTCACTCTCCACTATTGTTGGTTAAAATGAAACGCATTTTGATCTGGAATTGTTGTCCGATTGCTACAGACAACATGAATGAGATTCGATTTTTTGATTCTGAAGATATAGTTTCAACTTACCTATTGTTTTCATCTGCAAGGAGTAAAAAGGTATTCAACAGAAATCATAGAGGCCCCCGCTCATTTCTGATTGATGCCGGATGACATTATCTAGTCCAGCGTAAAATGGGAGCGTCTTTAATTTGCAGAAATGTTACGCATTTTGAACTGCGTCTTTCTTGGTTTCAGGGTTACTTTCTCGCGTTTTATTGCGTACATCTTTTATATGTGTTATTTGTTGTAAAAAAATATATTTGCAAGTGAAAGCTGGCTCAAGGTTTAGTGTCCCAATTTTTTATTGAATTGTCGCAAGATCTGCAGTGTATATTATTTAGCTTTTTCTCATGTGTTTGTATTGGGAGCTTGTTATGTTGTTGCATGCCTTTTGTGTCATTAGTACGTATTTTATGATTTTCAGACTTTGGAGAGGACAGTCGCGGGGCCTCCCCCGGACGCTCTCTGGGCCGCCGTAGCTCATACAAAACTTCCAGAGGTCAGTCTTGATCCTTTCTTATTATCATTATCCATTTTTTCCTCACAAAGCTCGCACTTTAGTATCTGAGCAGCCAAGTTTACATTCCTTAGACCTGGAGCATCAAGTGCTATAAGATATCGTTCATTTGTGTTCAATGCATGGTGTCTAGAAATAGAAATAACCAGGATTCATCAGGTGATGATAAATTCCAGGGAAAATCCAGGAAAAGTTAGGGAATCTGTTTCAGAAATCAGAAATCGCTTCTTCCACCACGTAGAGTGCACAGTTGCATCTAGACCATCATTTTTGACCTCTTGAATGAAATTTTTAAATCTTAAAATCATCAGAATAATAGAGAAACTATTAACCAAAACATTAGGAATGCTTTTGAAATGAAAAATTTGAATGTGCGTCAAAGAAATAGCTAAGAGATGAAAGTAATCGAATTTCATATTGGAACTCTGGTGCATCATGTAGATTTTCAGAAGCAAACCCGGGGAGTCGGAAAAAATGTTGGTTTTCCATCAGAAAATGAGCTCCTCGAAATCAGGGCAACATTAGGGTATGAGCATGGTTAAGAATTCTAGACACCATGCATCAAGTGCTGCAAGATATCGTTAATTTTTGTGAAATGTATTCTTTCCTCTCTCAAATTTCACATTTCCAATACTAATAAAGAAATAATTTTAATCTCAAGTTATATGCAAGTCTCCCCTACTTCATGAAGTAGTTAGTGGTCGCAGAAGTTTTACACTGCTGCATTATAGTGACAACAATAACAACAACCTTTGAACGTCAGTTCGGTTAAATTATCAACATAATTAGGTTCTCTGACTTTTATTGTGAAAGATTAATACTGCAGAGCATGAATAGAGATTGTGGCCCTAACAAAGAGGCTATTGGTGATGATTACTTTAACCTGCGAATATAATCCACCATGACTTTTCCATATCTTCTGTGTCAGTTTACTTTTCACTGATTATGTGTTTGCCCTTCTTTCATTTGGAAGTGAGGGGAAAAAATATCAAATTATGATAATTTATATGCCAAAAAGTCTCACCTAACTGCAAGCAACCCAAACCTGTATTTCTTGGTTTTCATCCCAAAATTTTCTCTAGGATTTCGTTGTTTTGAAAATCGATAGCTTCTGAAAAATTCCCGCGAGAAGACGTTTACTTAGATATTTCCTAGAAGTTTCATAATTTCAATTGATTTTTCTGGGAAAAGCTAGCTTATATTCTCTTGTATGGTTTTTAATTTTGGTTTTGATGTTCTATGTATGAGCTTTCTTTTATTTCTTGTAGTTGTAGAAACCCATCACAAGCTTACTTGTTTTCAGATCCTTCACCTGAGGGGAGGCATTCAAACTCTAAATTCAACACTTATCACACGCGTCGCAAATCCAATTCTTTGATGAATTTAAGTGGTAAGAGCTCTCAAGCCGAACTGTTTTGAAATAATCCGGTGTTGGTTTGTTGATTTGTGACCGGTAACCAGAATGTCCATTGCTGAGTGTACATCAGTTGCCAAGACAATTCTACCGGAATTAACACTCCCTCCCTTTTGCTCCTTGAAACTAACATGCGACTTTTATTTCTGTATTACAATCCATTTTCTCATAGATTGTTGTTATTGAAAATTGATCCCTGGCAAATGAAATGCAGAGCTCAGTGAAACATAAATCATCTGAATTGAGTAGGAAATTTGGGGCAAGTCGCTAAGTAATGCTCTTAGAGCTTGTGGTAGCTCCTGTAAATGGCCTCCTCCTCCCTTTATAATCCAAACACAGCATTAAAATGTAGTTTTATATGCAGAATGTGGCATGGCTATAAAGAAATAAAAGGTTTTCAATGAATTATTGAGTTATTAATAATGAAATAATTGACCCAATTTTCATTGTCTCTAACAAAAAGTTAGGGTGCGATCAGGTCACACAGTTTTTTTACTATACATATATTTATTTGTCAAGGATAATTGCAATAGAATGAACATAAAAATAATTAGGTGATGTTTTTTGCTGTGGCAGGTAAGAAAAAAAGAAAAGATCAGAAACAGCTATTTTCAGCTAATTATTATTATCTTGTCAGCTCGTGAATTTTAAAGAATGTGCATGAATACAGCTTATAGATAGCATGAAGCTTGAAGAATGTTAGTTGCTCTTTTCAAAAATCTTGCACTGATTGTTCTCTTCATCTTTCATCTTTTCAAATTACCCCCTCCCCCTTCTCAACGGACTGAAAAACTTTAACTTTCCTGTTTTTCAGCTGATATTGTTCTCCCTCTCCATCGGAAAATCCTGATTTTCGTGGTTCATTTACCTAAATTTTATTGTGTTCTCGAACATTTCCGCAGACCAATTTGGTATCTTTGTTTTTCAATGCGTATCGTAATTGAATTTTGTCGCTTCGAAAAAGCCAGGCAAAATGAACAATATCAAAACTTCCAATTATTTTGGCTGAAACTTCTTATATATTGATGTCAAGGATTTATCCACTGAATTCGTCAGTCTATGCTTTCAATTGTGATTTGTAAAAGGAGAGAGAAAGTTTTTGCAATTAACGGAGAGTTTTACGACCTGATTAATACAATTGAAAGAAAAAAAGGAAAAAATGGTTTTCTTAAAAAATAAAGATGAAACTTCTCACAGAATCATATAAATAATTTTGAATCAATTCCAAGGAAGTCTAGAATCTAGTCAATTTCCAGTAATGTGACAAAAATAGTATTTTGATCAATTTGAATGGAAACCAAACCATTATCTGAGCTGCATCAACCAATTTGAATCTTGAAAGAGAGGTAGTTACCCAAAAACTAGAGATATGTAGTTCTACTTTTTACTCAGTGAAGAGATGTAGGAAGGATTGAATCAAATGATTCACAGAATTCAAGAGACCAAGTTGTCTGTATCAAACCTCGTTGGGATGTCGATCAGTATCACAGTGAGAACAGTTTCAACCTCCTCCATAGTTGGAAAAAGAATAATTTGAAGGAAAACACTTTTTTGCTCTAGCTCTTAGGAAGCTTAAATTATGCACTCTATACCCAGTAGAATTTCCCTCTCAAAAAGTGTCACTATCTATAGGAATGGGGACCCAAGTGTGGAAGAATTCGAAAGTAAGCCTGTCTGCTTAAAGGAGTCTTGAATAGCAATATAGCTTAAAAATAGTTAAACCAAATTGACGTTATGATGGCTTGAAATCCAAAATTGATGAAAAGGTAATTTTGAAGAATAGTTCTAAAGTTTTGACTTTCCATGTCAGCCGCTCAAAATTTGAGGATTTAGAAATGCAATTTGATGCTCTCTTTTTGCGCGAGAGTTAAGTGAACTGCTTTTTTCTTGTTATTTTAGATCATGCTGTCTAGTTTTTTAAAAACCGGGATTCATCAAGGAATGAAAATTTACCGGGAAAATCAGGGAATCTGTTCCAAAAACCGGGAATCTCTTTCATTGACTAGATAGTATCAACATCAGGAACATTTTTTTAATTAAAGTTTTGAATGTGCGCTAAATAAATGGCTGTAAGATTAATTAAAATCTATATTCATACCTGAGACTCTGGAAAAGTATATTCTTTTATCCAAGGAAATCCCAGAAAAGTGGGAGAAAACTTCGGTTTCTCATCGGGGAATGAGTTCCTTAAAATCAGGTTAAAAATCAGGGAATGAGCTTTGCCAAGGAAACTAGACACCATGTTTTAGATACTATCCAGTGCTCGCCAATTACAATTTGCCGATCCAACTCAACAGAAAGAGCTCCCCCAGGAATACCTCCTTTTGCCTCTATTTGTCACCCTCCTGACTTAAGGACGTAACTACATCTTGCAATAAACCCTGCTGTCCAAGTAACTCAATGCTTTTCTGGGTTCATTCTTAAGTGTAGTTATCCTCTTCTGTCAGGCAAGGAGCATCCTCACTAAGATCCCATTTTCCCGGGTTACATGTATTGCTAGCTCATGACCCCCCCCCTGCTATCTGACTGGCCACAGTTTGGTTAATGCGAATACTCACATGGATTCTATTTTCTTTTGTGGATATTTTTTCTCCATTTCTTTTGGAGGTAAGAATTGCCGAGTAATTCCTTTTTTTCCTTTTGATTTCAGGGTCGAGCTGTGAGCAAGACTCCCTTTTGTACAGGTATGGTGACACGGATTCTGGTCTTGGTCGTGCGACACCTCCAAGAAGAGCACCCTCGCCTGGTCACCCTCCTTCCCCTTCAGGACCTGGCTCTCTTCCTGCTAGGCGGCGTTACAATGATGATACTGCCAGTGAAAGTGGGGGCAGTGAATACAGCGGTCCTCGGTGAGACTCAAATTTTTATGTAGTGTGAATTTATGATCCATGGTCAAATTTTATCTCATTAATATTTATAAGATCCAATTATAATTAAGAATGGGTCAGTTGCACTGGTCATCGAATCGTGTTTTGATGCTTGATTCTCGTAGATTAGCTAAAATAAAATCTTTACAAGTAGCAACTTTCTATGTTCAATATTGACAGAGATATTGCCTTTTGAAAAATTTGGCTTATGACGTCATCCACCATGGTAGTGATACCCTTGGTTTCTTTCACCTTGCTTTCATCCGAGTTTTACATTGAGTAAGCAGTGCAATTATGTGTCTTGCTGACTGATTAAAGCAAAAAGGAGGAAACCAAGGGTGTTAATACCGCGGTGGATGACCTTTTAAACTGAATTTTTCAAAGCGCAATGTGTCCGTTAATACTGAACAAAGATAGTTGCTGTTTGGGCAGATCTCATTATTTTTAGTAGAACTACAAGAATCAAGCATCCAAACACAATTCTGGGACCAGTGCAACTGACCCATTCTCATTTATTCCAAGAGAAATAAGAATTCTGTGTTGATTTCTGCTTTTCTTTCAACTTCTCTTCCATGTCAATTTTTCCTATTGCTAATGCAGATAATTTAATTTTTCTAAACTCCTCATCACTTGATAACTCAAGGTCTAAATTTTAATGCCCTCGTAGCAGCTGGACAATGGTTTGATCAAGTGTGAAAAAAAGTCAAGTGAGTTTTTCACAGCTTAAGTAAGATTCAAAGTAATGGATCATTCGTCACCTCCTACCCATACGAATGTATCTCAATTTGGCTGTTTCAGTATTCCTTTCTGACATTTTATTTCTTCTTAGGATAGTTGTCACACAAATTTGCCTGAAATTCCCTTTGATTTTTCTTTAAGCTTGTAAGGAAGACACCAAAATTTTCAGCAAAATGAACGCGATGGTGCTCCCATGAAGAAATTAAATGTTCATATAAATACTAAAACAGCACTGTCAAGATACGTTTCTTTGTTTGGGAGATGAGAAGTTATGTTTTTAAATTAACAAAAACAGAAAGTTCCAAAAGCTGAGGATATTTTTCCCATCAATGTATTCACAATTTAACCATGATAACTCTTACAGTGAAAAATCAGAAAATTTTGGCATTCAGTTCAAAAGTAAAAAAGTTGGAAAACTGGAAATTATATGTGTCCTATTTAGGGGAGAGGCGGGCAACGTGGAACGGGCGGGCAAAGTGGAATTTGGCCTTTTAAAAAAATCTGTCAGTCCTATGGCGACTCTGGTGGTTGAAATTGAAACTAGAAAGGGTACCCATCTATTAGAAACTGTTTCTATGCAAAAAACAACAACATAACCAATAAAAAATGACGGCAATAGAAAACCTGTCCTTCGCAAATTTTTTTCGCGCCCATGAAAACTTATGGGGCCACAGGCAAAGTGGAATGGGCGGGTAAAGTGGAATATGGTCATTTTAAAAAATGTATTCATCCTGTGGTGCTTGAAATCGAAACTAGAGAGGGTACTTATCCATTAGGAACTGTTTTTATGCAAAAAGAAAAACATAAGCAATAATGAATCACGAAAGTAACTAGCCGACCCTTGCCAGATTTGGCCCGTGTTCGTGAGAGCTTGTTCGTATTTGGAAGTGTCAAATTAATAAATCCATGAATCTTACCTAATCAGTAATTGCTCTAGTTTCGATTTCAAAAACAAAATCTAACTAAATCGGCTTCTCCTTTTAATTATTAATACAATTTCAAGAGGCGTTGTCTCAAATTCCATTTTGCCCGACCCAAGTCGGGCAAAGTGGAATTTGGCCTCTTTTTTTTGTATCTAATTTTCTTGGCACTTTTCAAAGACTTTCCCGGCTTCTTTTACCTTTTTTTGATAAAAATGCGATGAACCTTCAATTATAAATAAAGAGAATGTTTTAGGTAGTTGAGACAAATTTTCTGTAGCGCGTTAAAAAAAAGTGTTCCACTTTGCCCGGCTCTCCCCTACCCTGTAAAAATTAATTTTAAATATGCAACTGTGGAGAAAAATGGGAGAACCTCAACTCTTGAGTGTGAAAAATGTCTGCATGTTGGTGCCTCTCTTCATCAATTTTATTTTTTCACATTGTTTATAATTGAAGTTTGTGCTATATTTCTTTCTTTGCAGATTGTACAAACAACCAGCAACAAAATCGAACCGTGGTATCATTTTGAATGCGGTCGAGTATTGTGTTTTTCCGGGTGTTGTAAATAGGGATGCTAAACGAAGAGTTTTGGATGAAATCAATCGCTCAGAAGCCAAACACTTCTTAATCCTCTTCCGAGATGCTGGCTGTCAATTTCGGGCTCTATATTCATATTGTCCTGAAACAGAAGAGGTTGCAAAATTGTACGGAACTGGACCAAAACTAGTCACAGATAGAATGTTCGACAAATTTTTCAAGTAAGATATTGCAGTAACTCTTACACAAATTCATAAAATAGTTATCATATTATTCACTTTTAGATCATCTGAACAGATGAAAGCAAGACAAAATATAAAAACTTTGGAGGACTGCTTGGAACCAAAACTTGGCGACTCTTTTAGGTCATTTAAATAGTATTCATTGAGCTTACTTTTTAATGTAGAGATTGCCATTTTATTCACTCACTCTGTGTAAACAGGCATCAGCCTCTTTTGCAAAATGAAACAATATAATCAAGAATGTCTGAAACTCCGGTTACTGAAGTAATCTGGTAAATAAAAATAATCGGCTTTTTTGTAGCAATCACTCAAAATTAGTGTAATTATTTTATTTATATATTTATCTATTTATTTATTTATTTATTTTATAGCATTTACTTGGAGCATGTCGGGTGGGAAACTTTAAAGTAAGGGTAGAGATAGTAAGAATTTAACTACATGACAACAGTACTGGCCCATTTTTTTTATTTTTTAAATTTTTTTTCTAAATGGGAAGACTA
Source organism: Bemisia tabaci (assembly GCF_918797505.1). NCBI lineage: Eukaryota > Metazoa > Arthropoda > Insecta > Hemiptera > Aleyrodidae > Bemisia > Bemisia tabaci. The sequence continues at coordinate 7,372,199 of NC_092793.1, forward strand.
TAATTAGTTCAAGCTAAAAAACATTTTCCATTTGTGCGTTAGACTTTATTTTTGTTCAAAATTCTCCCTGTTATTTGTTATCTTCCAGCTAACTCACTTTTTGTTTTTCATTCTGCAGGTATAACTCTGGTGGCAAATGCTTTTCACAAGTTCATACAAAACATTTAACAGTAACAATAGATGCATTCACAATACACAATAGTTTATGGCAAGGGAAGAAAATGGTAAATCTTCTTAGTAAACGTGATATGGCTCTAGTTATTTAGTAACATTTATTTTACTAATGTTAATGTTTTCATATTTGTAGCATTTTTTAAACAGATCAATGTGATACGACCCCCTTTATTTATTTTTACTCACCACTAATTCTTCTTCCTCTTAATTTAAATGTTTTTAACTTAAATCGGCTCCTTTAAGAGGCCCGATCATTCACTACTCCTCTAAAATGAACCTAAATTTATCAAAACTTCTGTGCGACTACCATCATTGTTATTATTTGAGTGGGAACATGCATATGCAAAACTAGATTTGTTTGATATTTTGTAAGTAGCCTTGAATTCATGTTATTTTGTTAAATTAATGTATTTTAATTGCAATGACCTCTGTTTTATCTTTTAATACTCTAAAAAGGTAGAATTGAAGACTGGATAAAAATCAAAAAAGTTTTTCTTGAAACTGAGTGCTGCATTGATATCAGCTTTTGAAAATATCTTAAAATATAATTCCCACTTAATTCAGCTTCATTCCGATGCTTTTAATCTCTTTCGTGTCGTGTGCACATATTATTAATTAAATACAGAAGTACCTATTTTTCCTAACAAATGTGTTCTATTGTCTGTCTCCCTTAAAAACACTTTTACAATGAATTTCCTTTTCTCTTCATTTTCGTAGTCAAGATCTAAAGTAATATTGAAAGTCGGAAAAAAAGGGGAGACGCATCTAGTTGGTTTAACCACTATTATTTATTAAATTCAATGCGTAATCAAAGTTAATCAAAACACATGCAAAATCGTCCTATTCATGCCATCATTTATTTCTCACTTAATAATTAGAGATGTGAAGTACATAAATCTTAGATTATTTTTAATTTTCTTGCAAAATTGTGTTAATTTTTGCTTCAACTTTCCTCTCCTTAGCTCTTTTCCTTAGCCCATTTGTATACATACAATGATTCCCCTATCTCCCTTGTTACATAACTTTCCATGCCATTCATGAGGTCTGTATCATTCATACTGTTTTAGAAAATAATTCTAAGAGAATTTTGCCGTCTGCTACCATTTTTTGTACCAGTGTTGCCTTTCTGGAAAAAAATAAGTTTAAAAAAACCCCTCCTGGATGGCCTTCAAAACAATACTTTCGGTGCTCTTTATCAAAAACCCAATGAAAACGATGGTCTAACAACCTCAAAAGTTGATTTGTCAGTACCTACACATTTTGGCAATAGATCTACTCTGAATGGTCTGGCCAGAATTTTGCCGGCACTTTCACACGGAAGTGTAATATTCACCGATATTCCAAACTGCACCACCGGCCAATCAGAGACACTAGGACAAACTTGAATGTAGTCGTGACTCGTCTTAAATTTTCTTAAGTACTGGTGAAGGACCAACAAAATTCAGCCCCTGCAAAATAGTATTAATGATATTGTCTCTCAGAAAGTGGGACTGACACAAGCAACTTTTGAGTCAACTCTATCCCAGCATCAATCCCAGGACAGCACTGACTAGTTAAAGTACCAGTATGCGAATGGGTTAAAGAACTTTACAGTACCCTCATGGGTTTTGACTTTCGGCAGAATTTAATAGTTCAATACTCTCCATATCTTCCTGTAATGTCAAAGCACCATTGAGCACTCACTCGGAACTGTAATTGCTGGCTCATTTGTAAAAACACATATGTGCATAGGAAAACAAGTGGCACATACGTTGTTTCTAAACTGAGCCAGAGATTGTAGCTCCTAATTGCAAAATTAAGTTCATATGGGCGTTAAAAAACAAGTGAAGAGGATAACAGAGTTAATTGTTCGATGAAGGGAACTGTAGCAAGTCAAGTATAAAATGAGAAGAAAGGAGAGCACATCAGAAGAAAATGCTAATCCCTGAAAGAAATAGCACCAGTCCAAGAATTGATGGAATTTTTGATTGACTAATTAACTTGAATGGTTTTTTTATTTTTTTTTTAATATATATTTACTCCCTCTGCTTTTGCTATGAATAACCTGATTTGACTCGGCCAACATCCAGAAAACTCCCTATGGAATTTATAATGGCTGTTAATCAGGACATTTGTAAGGAATGCGAAGTATGTTAGCTTCATTAAATTTTCTTGGAAGATGATTCCAAAAAGGGTATGAAGGGATCTTTCCATCCAACTTCAAACATATTTTTAAAATGATTATAGTCTCCTCCCCCAACTGTTCCAATTCATTATTTTAGCATTATTTTGAGGCTTTCTTCGCCCAAGGCGCAGGATTTAAAAAAATATTTTCCAAAAAAATTATGTCTGTGATTACAGTGTAGGTGTATTTTTAAGTAGTTAGATTTTCAAACGATTGCAAGGAAAAATCAGTGTCCTTCATCTCGCAATATTTTAGTAGACTCTTAAAGTGTTTTGAGAAGTAACAAGTTGTTTCTATTTACATCTGCTGATGATTTGGCAAATATACTTACTTGGATTTGAGATTACCTGCTGTTTTAAGTCTAATTTCACTTTTAAGTTTACTACATATATAAATGTATGTTCTGATACTTTCTGGTCCAAACACCTGAAGTCTGTCAACCTTTTTAGTATCCTGAAGGACCTTCGTTAGCTTTACTTCCCCCCTCTAGAATTTTGAGCTTCAATTGAAAGATATGTGCAGTTATAATACAGTACATTTTTTTATAACAAATCGGTAGCAGACCGGAAGATTTTTCGTTTTGGAGAAATTTTCATTTTAAAGAGAAAGAGCGACAATCAGCAAAAATAAGAGGCATGCAATACAATTTTCCACTTTTTTGCTGCATGTTGTCAACATAGGTATCATGCGTAAAACCTCTTAATAATTTAAATTATGCGTAGAGTTTTAAATGAAAGAGAAGATCAGTTTCACTGAGGTTGATAATAGGATTTGTCGGTTTTATCATTCATTTCTTGTAAAAAATCTGTACTATTGAGGGGTTAATGTTACGTTCGAATTTGAAAAAAGAATTCCAAATGAACCAAGTTGAGTCCACGAGTTTCAAATGGGGCCTGACATTTTTAATAGAAGATTACCTGTTTTTATCACAATCTCAATCATACACTTTAGATCTACTCTAGTTTGAATTTCTCCATTTTTTAATGAATTTCCGAGGTAGTCTAGATTTTTGCCAAGTATTTATTTTATTCTTTGAAGAAAAATTCCATTAGAATTGCTATACAAATCTCAGGAATGACTGATCCTAGTAGATGAAAAATCCAGAGCTGAAGATAGCAACCATTAGCGTCTGTTAGTTTATTCATTCCTAATTTAACCAGTGCGCATATTATCTCAACAACATGCCGAGATGCTGTGGAGGCTAATATCTCGGTGTATCTCTCCTCATCATTCAAAGTGAAAAATCAATATATTTGTTTGAATTTATACGAGGTCGATAGACAGGTCAGTCTACTAGAGAAGTTGGGCGCTACAAGATTTGTCAAATAGCAGTTAGTCTGTCCTGCATACCCAGAAGTCTCCCGGACTTGCTTAATTGCCCCCATTTGCGAGTTTCCAATTTTGATCATACTCATGTAATTGGAATTGGGAAACTGTGGAAACAAATAATTGAGAAAAAAAAAATTTTTAAAAAAATGGGGAACTGCAATCGTGGAAACTTAGTATAAGATCAAGGAATTCCTAATGTCCTCTTGTTACCAGACTAACTTGAGTCCATCGACCTTGAAATGCATCATGTCCTTATTCTTGAACCAGATTCTAAAGTTATCACAAATCTTTAAGACATAAATCACATTACATTTATTTATAACAGTTGAGAATGCGAAAGATAATGCAATATCTTAAAATTCTATCCTTCAGAAAGTCTGTTTGACTGAAGAAGTGCCTCAGAGAAATACATGTGGAACAAATTCTTTCCTCTAAAAACAGGATACAAATTTTGAAAAATCGTTTTTCTCTCAATCTTATCAAGCACCATTCTGAAGCCTCCCCCCTCCCAATTTTAGAAAGGAAAAACTGTGGGAGTTGCCTGTAATTTTTTCAATGTTTAAATCTCTGACTTCCCAATGATTACTTGATCTCTTTATTAACGTTTAACCTAATTTCAAGCTGATAACTTAAGTTTTGTGAGCAATTATCGTGATAGGTTCATGTATTTGCCTTACTTGATGCAGTCACCATGCAGCATGATCAAGTGCATATCGATGGCCAAAGTGCAAAATCGTGTAGGTATCTCTGTTTGCGGTTTTTTAGACTCCCTGCTATACTTCATTTTTTCCTTGGAAAACTAGTCAACATAATTCCTCGAAAACCTCCGTGATTCTTCTTCTCTGTTATCAATACACTCTGGAAAAATTTCGAGTTATTAAGTTGCCTTGTTTCTCCTTTAAAAAAAAAAACAACAAAATTAGAGCATACATTTCGAAACACTCAATGTAGATACGCATTTTGCACTTTAACCATCGATATTTTCATACAATGGAACATTTTCACTGTCTATGTTTCAAGACCACAAATCACAATTGCTGGAAGAGTTTTAAAATTTTGTATCCGTACTGTGACTCTTCCAACTATTTTCCAAGAGGTTAATCTCAGAAACTTTTATACATGCTTCCTTTTGAATACCACCTCAATAGGCAGTATTCTTCTCATAACCCTTACCAATATCCTCATACTAATCATAACAACTTACTGATTAGATATGTTACAGTGATACAATGTTTCTTAGTTGATCCTAGGTTTAAGGAGTTTTTTTGTCAAACAATGGTTCAAGGGATGTTCCTGTCAACCCTAATTGTAGCTGAACAGACTGGAAAAAATTTTATGAATGTAGCTGAAGGTAGGTTCAGCAAGTTTTGTTTGTAGCCCAGTTTTCATTGAAAAAAGTGAGCCCTACTGAGGTGATCAAACTCAGACCTTTGTTACTAAAGTGTTTGGTAAATTTGCATCAATACCCACGGTTCGTGGTAGTGTAATATTGAATAACGGAGGGCATCCAAACTTAGTACTTTAATTATTTGTATTATCAATGGACTGTTAGCCACCGCTGTGTTTTTTCAGGGGATTTCTCACATTTTTGTGTATACATTTTTGGTCCTATGGTTTAGTATGATGGTCTATCGAAAGGTATGCAGACGATAGAGACAATAATACATCAAAACAATGCACTATTTTCATGTCTAACAACTTAAAAAATTAAAAAGAAATCGAAAATAATTTACTACTTATCCAGAGAGTAGATTTCAAGCTCATTACTTCATTTAATCAAGTCAGTCCAAAGATTGACCTGAGACCGAAATCTTTGTCCAAATTTTGGAGGGATTGTTAGGATATTTTTATAGCTTTCAATCTGAAGTAAGACTACAATCAACAATGAAATAGGAACGAAACTTTTTTTTTTTTGTTTCTGTGGAAAATGTATGCTTGATAATCACCTGCTGGAGACAGATTGCTTGAAAAATTCCGTGAAGGTTGAACCTAGAAATGTATGAAAATAATACTGTGAAGTTTCAAAGTTTCCTTATTTTTTCTTCGTTGATTTATTCCATTGTTTATTTAATTTTTTTATACTTCTACACATAGAAATAGATACAGGAGGATTTTAAAATTTGGGGATAAGCACAAGCATTAATATCAATGCAGAAGTTAATATCAAAACTAAACTTAAGCTACTTAAAAACTATTAGAATATAGTCATTGAAGACAATATGATGATAAGAATTTTGAAAAATGAAATATCTAAGTCATTTCTTCAAATAAATAACTTTTGTACAATAACTACCCAATATTATTATTTGCCAGTTATAAGAGCAGAAAATTATGACTAGGTAGAAATTCCCTTTTTTCCTCTGAAATTTAATTTTGTTTTACTTGTATTTGTATTATATGTATAACATTGAATATTTAATGTAATTATTAAGTTATTGAATTTTAATGAATCATTTATTTATATAATGCTTATTTTTGTTTTGTATACAATTTATAATAGTTGACCGCAGGGCAACTATCTTAGTGTTAGTATCCAATAAAAATACATGAGATTTACTTTGAGTATGAAGCTACAAACTTCACTCGCCTTGCCTCTAGCCTAGCGAAGAATCCAACCGATCTGTTCTTTTACAAATTTGAAGTCAATCGTTCTTTCTGCACCTTTCATTTTTCTACGCGTTAGAATTCTGTCTCTTTATTGTCATCCCATTTACTCTTATCCTCAAATGTTTCGTGGAGTTTATTTTGATGAATTTTTTTCCTGATTACATCAGATTCGTAATAGCAGCTATAAATCACTGAGCTCCCCAACAGTTTAGAAACGGCTTGATCTAATTGGATAACCATCTATCAGTAGTTTGGGGACTTTGTAAATAGCTCTCCTTATGGCCAAGACTCATAGCAGGATTCTAACACCCTAAAATAAATCCTCAATTAGACAATTTGCTCTTTTTTTTCTGCATTTCGACTGTAAACGTATCAGACTACACATCTTGTTTGCGGTGTTTCAAAATCATTCCTCCCATGTTATTTTTTTGAAAAAGAACAAATCAATAACATCCCTTGAAATTTTCACAGAGTTTTCTTTGCACGTTCAAGGAAAATCATGGAAGGTTTCCAGAACTGACGTTGAGTAGTTTTCTGTTTAAAAAATAGAGTATGACAGGAAGTCTACAATGTTGCAAACCGAGATATGTGGTCTGGTAGTTTTATCGTCGATATTCTACCAGTCACCATCAGTTGGACCTCATTGCTAGCTGGTGATGCCCAAATTAAGGATGGCGCTTTAGCCTTAAAACATGATGTCATTAATAGCCCATAATTGGCGAAAAATTTATAAGTTGGGATTAACTTTTTTTAACAGGATTTAACTTTAATGGTCGCAAGATTTGTCGAAAGACAAAATATAAGTGCATCATAATTTTGACATAAGACACACATTGTCAGTAAAATTGAAAACGTCCTGAGAAGCAGCAGGTTAATATTGGTAGTGGCTGTCAGTACTGATAGAGTGACTAAACCAGACAATCGGGCTCCTCAGGTCATTTTACCGGGAAGTAGCTTGAATTCGGCCCGTTTGAAAAACCTCGTTTTTGATCCCAAAATTTTAGTCCATGTAATCCCTTTCGATTTTTATGAGAAAGAAAATTTCGAGATAAGCAACTATTACTGCATGGCTTGAGCGTAATATCAATTGCGTATGGTTCCGAGGCCCCTTGGAATTTCCTGAGTCAAGAACGAGTTTCCCTAACAAACTCGAAAAATTCAGCTTTCTTAACTACAACACATATGTTTAGAATTTTTGGCCAGGGATTTTTTCCTCATTCTTTTTGTGTCTTTTTACAACTTTCGAGCTCTAGCCATTTACAAATTTCCAAAAAAAAATCTGGCCGACCCTATGCCACAAAACTTTGTCAATATGAATTCACTTTCATAAAAAAATCTTGAGACAGCGTATTTAGTGGCATGGAGGGCATTACTGTAGCTAAGTTATGCTCTAAAAGTGTCACCAAGGCAGCGTTGTTTCTCGTAAAAGGATTTTGTTTTGTAATGCACACTGTTCCACTCCAGTACGTAATAATACAATTGGGTATGAAGGCTTGAAAAATAAAAGACAAGGAAAAAAAGAGGGCTCCATTATTATTTTCTTTAATTACTGAGGTCCAAAGACTACAAATTTATTTAAATAAAATTATCTGTAACAATAACAAAACATATATAAGAAATCGATTAATACAATAATAATTATAAAATTCAAAACAAAAATTAAAAGCAAAGAATAAAAAAACAGCACTGAGGAATGCACAAACGGGAGCGTTGCAGAATAAATTATCTTTGATCATAAAAACCCTACTCCCAAGGGAAAAATGGTAACCGTGCAACAATTTTAACGGTACAATTATGGTTATGGTATATTCACTTCTCATTTCACCCCACGTTGTCGAAAAACTTTGCTCTCATCAGAAATGGATGAAGCAGTATAGATATGGAGGTTCATAAAACTCAGTTTTCTGTATTTTTACATAAAATCTCTTTGGGAATGAGGTTGGGGGAAGAAAATGAAAGGTCTCCCTTGCCAAATGAGGGAAGACATCTACCTACATTTTAATCAAACTTAAGGTGCTCTTGATGTCTGCATGAATTCTCATAGATCATACAACTTTTGACACAAAATTTCCCGTTCATAAGGTATTATTTATCACAAAGAATAAATTTTACTTGAACATTTGATTTTTTGCTGAATAATAGAATTACAAGTATATCCTGGCACACGGGCATTTATATTATTTTGCTAACAGTCTTTTGATATAAATGTACAGTACATTAGAATATGAGATAAATGAACTATCACATTTTTAAACATTTTAAGACTAAGTTGCTTACTGAGCCTTGTAAAGCAAAAATAGATAAAAAATATTGACTAATACAATTACTGATGTGTGTTCCTTTCAAATTACTACTGAAACCACATATATTGTGAGCTTATGCAGTGTTCTTTTATGAGAAGAATCAAAATAATGATGTGACAGTTGATTTATCTTTGTACGGAGAGGAAAAAAAGGGAACTCTTTCAATAATTAGCAGAAACCGCACATACACACACAAATGTTACACTCCCACATTTACAAGACATGATACAGCATCTTGAGAAATGCATCTACCAGGAACAACAGGACTTCATATATGGCTAGAAGTAGCTATTTACTTATATATTGTGAATATTTGTTCGTATTCAAACTGTTATTGGATGTATTTCTATCAAACGAAACTATGTGCATTAAGACATGAGCCCTGAGACCCATAAGAATATGTGCATAACAGGGCTTGCGTCATAATGCACATAGTTCCGTAGTTCTGTTGTAGATACGTCCAATTAACATTCACGCTATTTATCCAAAATCGACAACAAAACGCCCAGACCACTTATCTTGTTTACCAAGTTTCAAAATCTCTGCTCCTCTTTCATTTCTTTAAAATATGACCGAACCAACATCATGGCTTGAGATTTTCACAGAATATTCCTCACACAGAGAGGACAAATCATGGAGAGTCCCTTGAGTTGACGTTGAATGGTTTCCCATTTAAAGAGTAAAGTATGACAGGAAGTCTGCAACATTGCAAACGGAGATAAATGGTTTGGGAGTTTCACCATCGAAATGCATTGTCCTGAGCTGCCGCAGAACAACGGCAAACAGAAAATTCGGCATACATATTTCTACTGGTAAGCAAAATTGCCAAGATGATTAATCATTCCTTAAAATTGCAGAAAGAATTCCATTCTAATCTTTCCTCCAAATTTAAGAAAAGAAAAGATCAATTTTTTCTCCAGTTACTCTTAAATTTCCCTTTTCTCTCAATTTACTTTCTTACATAAATACTTGTCCTACATAATATTTGTTTTGCCCAAGTGAAAAGTTGTTGATGAAATTCGGATTTGGACTAGACGAAGCATGAATTACCCACTGGAAAAAAGACACCATCAATCATAAATAAGCCATCCAAGGGCTGCAGCAGCTTGCGCTCGAACATTCAAATCATTGTCCCGCAGAAGCATCATTAATTTTGCAGAAATTGAGTCAATCGACACTCTACCGGCAGAGTTAGAATCTAGACATCTAAAAATTAATCCTGTAAAAAAAAAAAAAAAAAAAAAAAAGGGTGAAATTTAGCATTGAAATAAGTGTACCAAACAGTTGACAGAAACTTGTATTTTGGAAGTTTTGCAACATGGCAGTCTAGTGTTCCTAATTTAAAGCTGTAGTCATGTTCATTCAAAAGAAAGAGAGTTTCCCTCTTGGAACTGAACAATCAAGTTAAGATATAAAACAAAATAAAATTACCCGAGTATCAGGGGTGCAGAGACTTCCGTACCATGGGACCGGCCAGTCACGGTCCAGTCCCGTGAAATGGGAGAACCCATGTGAGAACGAGAAAAATGGGGGAGAAGAAATTCGGAAAGAGAGAGCTTTTTTTTTGTTGCAAGGTGGGAAGCAAACCATTCAAGCGAGCTGTTTTGAGGGAACGAAACTGTCGACTGCATTACTTTATGTGTCAGGCAAAATTCTGCGGAAACTTGACTTGATTGAACATAAAATTATTTTGTAGAAACCCTTAGAAGTTTCTGCACCCCTACCAAGTGCCTTGTGGTATCCAGGCATGTTTGGAGTGTGTTAAGCGAGAGGTGTACCGATCCTTACACACAACTGACAAGAATTATCTTGTACTTACCAATAAAGAGTGCTGCACTTGCTCTGATGGATGGCCAAACACTTTTGCAATACATTAAAGCTGTCATGACGAACATTGGCATTGACTCTGGCATACTCTTCACCTGAAATGAATAAAAAAAAAATTAAGGAATCTTCGAAATAATATTTTGACCGGATGTGAATGTCCCTAAGCAAAAGGACCGTAGTTCACGAACCCAGAAATTGAGCTATTGATACCAGAGCATAAAATAGTTTCCTCAAGACATTATGGGACAATAACTCGCTAACGTGTTAAATAAAACCGGGCAGAGTTATAGAGGTTTGAGGTTTGGGGTACAAAAATGTGGCTTCAAGAAAAGGTCATTGAAAATTCTGGTTTGCTGTGTTCAAGAGTACAAATCTAGATTATAATGCAACTTTTCACCCTTTAGAGGCACAAAACTGAAACGATCTATTCGCAGCTTATTTTTCAGGACACTACAGGGTCAATCAAATCTAGCGGTCAAACTTCGACTTGACAAAAAACGCTTTGCAGAAAATTTTGCCTCCGTGGGCTGAGGTACTTTCCCTTGTAGGAAGTCAAATAAGATGTGAGATGGATTATAAATGCATCTTGTTCACTTAAACTCACGCCTTTTTTAAATTTAAAAGTTAAGTGACGTGAAATATGATAAAAACGACACATTGGCAATCAAAGGCCTCGATCATTTACTTTGTACCTAAACTTCTTTTGCCCTCCTCTTGCAAACTTTCAAGAAAATTACATTTTTCCTAAGAGCAAGAAGAGATAACAGATACAAAGTCAGAGCAGTGTCACTCAATGGTCCAGTAGAAGAGCTGAGTATTTTTTAACTTACCAAAATTTCTGTTGTTTGTACAAAAAAAATTTCATGATCAAAAGATGAATCTTTCCCCAACTGCGCTTCAACTAATTCTGTTAGTTCTCCGATACTCAGAAGCGGGCAGGATCCATACAGAGCATATTTGCACGCCTAAAATGAAAATTGCAAAAATATCCTTAGAGCCTGCATTAATTCAATAACTGCAAAATACTGGTTATAAGTAGAGTCCCTTCATACTGAGAATTAAGGCATGAGGAATCCATTTCTGATTAGCTCCTGTGTTTTAGGTCTCCACAGTGTCACAAACGGGAATAAAGATGAATTTTTTGCCAATTGCAAAGATTTTAAACTGGCATGGACCAGGAAATCATACGCCCTTCCCGCCCACAAACTGAGGTTCTTAAACTGGCACTGATTCTTTTATTTCTTAGCCATTTCTGCACAGAATTCCTTGAAAATCTCAAGTTCTAAACTATGATATGTTTTGAACACATTGGTTACCTTCAAAGATTGTCTGCGCCGACTTGCCTTAACTCTCTCTATAAAAGGACTCTAGTTAGGAGCATCTTCTTTTTTTGACAAAGTGTATCAATATAATTCAGAAGATGAAAAACCCGAAAGGCTTTGATAAGTTGCTGAGTACAATGGATACTTACTTCAATGACTGGCTCTTCATCCTCGCTTAAATGCAAGAGAAATATTACAATGCTATTGATGACTTGTTCTTTAAATGCATTTTTCTGGGAGCTTCCTTTGCTGGCTTCATGTTTTGCGAGTTCGCCAAATAGTTTAATGGCACTGCTGCGGACTGAAACATCATCCTGAAAGAAACAAACTTGAGCTCAGCTTGTGCATTTTGGAACCATGCTCAATCTTGAAGATCATGGACAGGTCATTAGTTTAATCATACTTCATGGGTAATAGTGAGGAAGTTTTGAGCAGCGGTTGAATGGGTTGAGGCACCCACTTTTTTAATTCACTTTCTGGAAGTACGGAGGTAACTAAGCTCCTAGGAATTTGTTCAGATTTTTTTTAACCTCAAATGGCAGAGAAACCCCCTTTTAAAACTGCCAAAAATGGGACCTGTCTAAAACGATATTTTTGATGAGCACTGATGACGTAGCCAGGCTGAGGAAAGACGCAACGTTTTCTGATTGGTGGAACTCATCTTTAAGCACTGCTTTTACTACGTCAACTCAACTGTTTGCTTTTGATTGGTTAGATTGTCACAAAATTTTACTACAACCCTGCAAAACTTCCTTGGCACTGACCTATTGTTATGTGTTGGGGTAAAACGGTAGGTTTTTATTTTAAATTTAGAGTGACACCTCTCTTGAAAAAATCGAATTTTCATCCGACCCGGACAAAAGTACATTTTAAACAGTAAAAAGCGCCTTCACTACGAATTTTGGCAAAATTAAACTACTTCCACGGATTGTCTCCCCCACTTTTCATATTTTTGTCTCATAATTGGAGAGAGGACTCCAATACATTATGTTTTTGTGAAAAAGAATGCATAAAAAAATAAATCTTACCTTTTCAAAGAATGGTTTGATTCGTAGAGCTAGAGAAACAAGAACAGGAATAATTAGCGAGGAGTCCAAGTGTGGTAGGACTGATGCTAAACCAGTCAAAGCGGAGCAAGCGATATTTGGATATTCTCCGGCATCGTTGTCATCTAATCCTTCCGTAAGAGCACTCAGTACACTTTCGCCATGTTTTGACATCTAAAACCAGAATTAGACGAGGGTAAGATGTTTCGCAGGATTGAATTCAACAAAATCATCAAGTGTTGCACTGTGCATTAGTATAGGGATCTACAAATTGATAGCCAAAGTACAAAACCATGTATCTTTGCTACGGTGTTTCAACAATTCTGCTCCCATTTTATAGAGGAAGGGAAATAAGCCAACTTTATAGCTTGAAATTTATACAAAATATTCTAATGACAAAGAGGAAAAATCGAGGAAGTTTGCAAGAAATTACATTGGCTAGTTTTCCAACAAAAAAATAAAAACTGAGAAGAAATCTGCGAGTGGCAAAAGGACGTATGAGGTTTTACGCTTTAGCCACCAATATACATCATCATCCAAATCTTACGCGATGTTGTCGACACAGCCTGAGAAAGGCTGCAATTATATTCAGCGATGGAATTGTCAAAAATGCCTGGGATGCGACACTTGACTAATATGGTGTGAGAAATTTTTTCTCAAACTGATTGCGGTGGACGCACAGGTCGTAAGACAGTATGTTAGAGTTTTTTGCCAACGTGCATTAAAATTCAGCATAAAGCTGAAAATCTCAATACAGAGGGAAAAAGTTCATATGAGCACAGTTTTCCCTCAAAGAGATATGCTGTTTAGTGCAAATTATTTCTGTCAAAAAGGGGAAGTACTTGAACAATGGCAAAAAGGAATCTTACTTTATGGAAAGAAACCAAAAAGAAAGTTGATAGAAATTATTGATATTATTACCTAAGTTCTTACTCTATCCTGTTTTGGCTATCATAGCTAATCCTCATGCAGGTATATCATGGAAAATAAGTCCTTGAAATAATGGTAATATTCGATAACATCACATGTTCTGATTACATTTTTCTAGGTCACCACCGATGCAAGAGACATAAAAAGGGGCAACTTTGCTGTAGTAATGTTTCTACTCCTGCATCACTGCGTCTTATTTTGTGTGTTCTGAGTTCATAATTTTGAATTCAAATTATGTTTCATATTCTGTTTCTTCAATTTTGTATCCTCATTATTTTATTCATACTTGTTTAAAAGAGAGGAACTAGTTTTCTGACTTGTTGTCCTTATATTAAGTCTAGTACATTAAAACTATGTAGAAAATAATACGGTTATATACTTACACTGTTTGCACTGTGATCGAAAGAGGTTCCAAGGCCTTTTAAACTGCAACAACGAACGATGGGAGATGAATCATTGAGAGATGAAAGGAGTAACGCCATCACGGTATCAACTGTTCTGGAATTACATGAACCAATACACTGGAAAAAGAAAATAGGAGATGAACCATTCATCAGTTACTAATATCATGCGGAATTGAGGAAAAGTCACTAAAAATTTATGATGAGGAATATCAGCGAGACTTTTTGTCCAGAGAAACATCAAATGAACCTCATTTGATGGAAGACAAAGAATTGAGAAGTTACATTTTCTCTTTCTACCTTTCAAAATGGGTCATGAAAAAATGTCTACATCACCAGAATCAGGTTCTCATATGGATGTTGAGTATCTGATTTTAACTGGCAAGTAAAAACCCTAGCCATTGGTAAAAAGTGAGAAGTGAGTGTTACTTTTTGCTCCAATCTGTATATCCATTGCTTTTTCGCTATAGGTGATACTCCATTTTTAGCCTTTTTATTCCAATTTTTTTTTCTTACTAGGGGGCTGCGCCCCCTGGCCGCTCCGCGGTCCATCGTCCCAGAGGCGCTTTGCGCCTCTAATATGCAGATATCGTGAGATCGTTAAAAGATCATTAAGAGTTAGGGAAAACCCGGTTGGTGGGAAGCGACGGTGGGACGGTGGAGAGTGGGGAGTGGAGGAGAAACCGGTTTGTGACACCCTCAGCGTTGCACGGCACCCATATGATTTTATACTATAGAGTAAGATATTAGCTAAAAATCTGATGCCTTCCATTAATTTCCACTGTCTCATCAAAGAAAAGAAAAGAGAGAGAATGTATGAGAGTTATCTGTGTGACAGTGTGGTAGGAAGTATGTACAGTATGTATGTATGTATGTATAGTGGAAACCAAACGGTTTCCACTACACTGGGGAATCAAGGCTGACAAATC
The DNA here is from genome assembly GCF_918797505.1 of Bemisia tabaci. Lineage (NCBI taxonomy): Eukaryota > Metazoa > Arthropoda > Insecta > Hemiptera > Aleyrodidae > Bemisia > Bemisia tabaci. The sequence continues at coordinate 7,387,231 of NC_092793.1, forward strand.
CAAGAGTTACAATTAGGATAACAAAATAAACCCAAATGAATTTCAGTGCAAGACTGAGGAGGGAGAGTTTTCAGCTCACAACATGTTTACTATTCTGCCTTGCTACGGAAAAACGCCGTACGAGCCTTCAGACGTTGCCAATCTTCCTTTGACAAATAACTAATGTTCGGGCAAATTTATGGGTATATTTTTCCAATTATTCACAGAATTTTGTTCACAATTCTATCTGAGATGTCTGAAAATTTCAATGAAAAATTTTCATAATTTTCCTCAAAAATAAGTATTTTCTGATAGTAAATTTGGCAACATTAGAATGTTCAAACGGCGTTTTCCTTAGCATGGCGGTAATTTTTCGATGCATTTGTCTGAGCTGATTATCCTCGCCCTCAATCTTGTACGTAACTCAGTAGAGTTTATTTTGTGATCCAAATTGTAACTTTTGGATTGTTTGGCTTTAATTTCCCCGCAGAATGGTGTAAACTCAGCACAAATCTCAATTTCCAATCTTACATGAGGTATTATGAGATGTTAAATGGTACAGTGGCTCTCGGTCATTGAGCAACATGCAACAGGAATTGCAAGCATAAGTGAGCCTGGCCTGGGCATACAATAATTTCGTGATGTATTTAGAGAGGCATGCATCAAAGGTTCAGAAAAGATGGAGTAAACACTTAAAATACGCAAAATTGAGAGATTTTCCTAACGCAACAAAGCACTAGCCAGATCTGAAAACATCTGGTTTCAGTCGGATACCTAGGCAAATTTCCCGGTATCCTGGATCCAGCTGGATACAAAAAAATCTGTATCTATACCCGATAATGCGGTAAATCTCTTTTGACCCAACTCTAGTTACAACTAATGATTCAAACAGCGATCCAAAGTCCAGCATTTACTCCAGTGCAATATTAGACTATACTAAATGTTAAAATCTTTCATTTCCGTTTCTAACAGGCAAAAAAAAACGACAAGTAAAGAACAACCATCTAACATGTAAAAAACTTACTTCAGCAAGGAATGCGATTACAGCAATTCTTTGAGCTTCGGAATTACTATTAGCATACTGACTAATACTGTCGACCAAGTCATTAACAAGATGCAGTTTAGCTGCACACACACGCCTAGAACATAAAGGACATTGGATCTTTCATAACTTTAAGGAGGGCCAATTATAAACTCAGCATTATATTCTCAAGATCACTTTTGATGCTATTACTCTTAAAAACATATTTTCTTTTTCTATTAGGGAGGATTATAGCACTTAAGCCCCTTATCTGATGAGAAAAAACACTTTAAATCATGTAACGACACATGCAGGTTGAAACCATCAACAAAAAATTTTCTGACTAATGTTTGCTTTGAATTTCCAGCATTGTAGAACGTTATAATATCAATGGCTAAAAAAAACAAAAAAAAACACGTATCTTCGTTTGCAACGAAGCAGACTTCCTGTCATCTTCAAATCTTTTTTGGAAAGCTATTCAACATAATTTCTTGAAAACTTCCTTGATTTTTTTCTCTCTGTTGGAACGTTTTGTATGAATTTCAAGCAATTTTGGCATCTTTTATTCGAAATAATCAAATAGGAGCAGAAATTTTGAAACAGCGCAATGGAGATACATGGTTTCCCACTTTGGCCATTTTACAGGAATGGCACAGCTAATAAATGATTTCGTTGATTCCGCAGATTGTGAGGTACACTTTCTATTGATAACATTCATTTCAAAAATGATTCCGAGCATTGCCTGTGACACACCAACTTTACAATAAGTTTCACTCCCTATTTTCCGGTGCAGATTCAACATTTTGGGGCGAAATCTGATTTAAAATTATATTGAACTGATGAGGAAAAAAACAGTCAAAATTTTCCTTATTCCAGATTTAAAAAATGCTGACTTTTACAGAGATAAATTACACTATCCTCAGGAGAAAATGGACAGAAAGGAGCAGCAATATCGACAGAAACCACATATTTTACTTCCAGGACATTATGTTTCAGCAGCTCCTTCCTAATTTCTTACCAATTGAAAGTAACTATATTTTTTAGTAAAGAGATCACATACCTCACCAATGTTGGCATCAAAGGAATAAAAGCTGTTGGTAAACTTTCACCGAGGTCTGGGCGGGAATTATCAACAAGAAAATTCATGGCTGATTCACAGTTCGTGCACAGTAAAAAACTCTTGAAGCAATCCAAGGCAACTCTGAAAAATAAAAAAATTAGAAGAAAGAACATTGATTCCCAAAAAATTTTATTGGCGCTTTTGAGATAAATATCTAAAATATTTAGTAAAATTTTGTAAAATAATGAATTTGACTTTCGATCAAACTTTCCATTCTTTAGTCAGGTTACTTTTATCTTGATAATCGTACCATTCATAAAATCTCTTCTGATGTTTATGCAATTGAAATTCAATTTTCTCTTATACTGGTGCTAGATATAAAATTGAACCAAATGTTTTTCCAGAAAATCAAATTTTTTATTAGAATATCAGGTTTTTACACAAAAATTCAATTCTCCAGAGAACTTGTGTTTACCACAAAAATTCTAGAACCGGTTTCTTTAGAGCTCCAATTAATTTTCGTCCACGCAGAGGAAGCTTAAGATAAACTAGGAAACAGAAAAAAAAATGATGTTGTAAAAGAACATGACTCACTTGGAGGGGCTTATCTTCCCAACTTCTCGATTTGGAATGAAAGATGAAATCCTACTTGTAGAAACCGATGTGTTTATGGGAGGCAGAGTTCCCACATAAGAGGCCAAAGTTACAAGTAACAAGGAAAATAATTCACAAAATCTGGACTCAGCAATTTCTCCCATTACAGCTACAGAAAATAATTCTTGCAGAGCACTGACAACCTGTAAAAGCAACAAAAAAATATCAATGAATGAGCTAAAACCTTCAGTTTCAGTATAAAAGACAAAATGGGGAGAGTTTTCCATTCTTTCACTGTGTTTGCCTTCTTATTTTCCTCCTTCTTCCTTCAATCATTTTTGCTGTGCCTAATTAAAGAGAAAACTGCTATAATTACATGTAAACAAATTACATTTCATTATTATATCAATTCTCATTAGTTTTTGAATTTGCTTCACAATAGACAAAATATTTATTAAGTTTTCCAAAAGATATGACAACATAACAAATTTTCAGAATTCTTGCGATTTTTTACAAGTTTTAAATTTGTAAATTGTATTAGGAATCTTTTACTTTTTCTTGTGAGAAGGATGTATAAATAGACTTTGAAACTTCCAAACCACGTATGTATCTCGGTTTACAACGCTGCAGAATTCCTGTCATAATTTGTTTTTAAATGAAAAATCACTCGCCGGCGCTTCTTAAAACCTGCAGTGATTTTTACTTTCTCGATTTTCTTTGTGCGAGGAAAATTCTGTGAAAACTTCCAGGAATTGATGTTGATTTTTCTCCTTTAAAAAAATAAAACAGGAGCAGAAATTTTATAACACTGCAACAAGATACATGGTTTGGGAGTTTCATCGTGGAAATGCCAAACATGAGGCAAACAACGCCACTTTTATTTTATTTTATTTTCATTTACTCTAGTGAATACAAATGCCACATGTTGTGGCTCAAAATACTTGTCTATAAACCCCCCTAAATTTACATCTTAATTATCATCGTGGAGATCATTTAAAGAGTAATAGGCCTTTTCAACCAGCAAAGTTTTCCAGCCCTTCAGAGAAGCACTCACTTCCCCATTTTTCAATAACCTTCTTGAAGTCATTTTTATTTTAATACTCACAGCTAGTGGAGCCATTATGGCAATTTTAGTTTTGTCTCTTGCATGTTTTGGAGATTCTTCAAAGAGGTTTGAAGATGAAAGTAATCGGACTAACTGGTCGAGAGTCTCAGAGGACAGCGTGGGATGTGATGCTAATCCTTTCCAAACTTCATTTACTCCTCTGCAAAAATAAAACATGATTGAAAAAATGTTAATAGCACAACACATTTTTTCCCCCTGATTTTGAGCAGAGGGACTATGGCTTGCCTCTATGGTTTTAAGGGTGATTTGACAATGCAGGCATCTGATAGATGACGACATGAAATACTTTTTGATGGATCGGAGACCAGAGTTTATCTTGAGAGGATCAAATGAGAAAAGGACCTCGGTGCCTAAACTTATAAAATTAGGATATTAATGTCACTGGTTGGAGCAGTGTATGAACATTTCTTCACAAAAACTGCTCAAATACGTCAAAACTGAAAAAGCATATATAAAGGTTTCAAATTCGCGATTCTGAAAACGTTATTTTTATCAAAAGCTATTCAAAGCTTTCATCTGCCATATTTCAGACTTGAAGAGCTTGTATTATAATACATACAAATTTGAGCCCTATAATTGTCGGCCTCCTGTGGTGTAGTGGTTGTAGCGCTGGCCCTATGACCAAGAGGTCCCGGGCTTGATTACCGGCCAGGTGATCTGAATTTGATGGTCTCAGGCAATGGTCACCTGGGACTGGGGTAATAAGCGTGGGATTAGCCAAAGGCTATTTGAAATTGGTAAAAAAAAAAAAAAAAAAAAAAAAAAAAATTATACAGAAAAGAACTGAACCCTTCATATTTAATTCTGTAGGATACAAGAGAATCCTTTGTACACAAAGGCATCTTTTCTCACGCACTGTCACAAATACCGCAAATTGATAGACCGCAAATTGTTTTGTCAAAGGATATTTCTTTGCCTTCCCTCCTTTTTTTGCTTTGACTTATCAATGATTTTTAAATCAATCTCAAGTAAATCAATTATGTGCGCATTCGTTTCTAATGTATTGATTTTCAAAACATATCTCTTTGAGATGTATCAATTTTTTACTTATCCAAACCCGAATATACCAGTTTTTGCATCAAAAGTATCAGTTTTTAGTTTACTGGATTAACACAAGATTCCTTTTGGGTCCCAATTTAATGGAAGGGTAAGAAGGACTAAGAGGATAGGAGAAATTTACTGAAAAATTGCAATATCAGTCATTGTTCATGATTTACTTTGTGAAGACAGTGATCACTAGAGCTCATTTTTTTGTCTTGGTGTTTGAATTTCGAGTTCAATTATGTTATGAGATTCCATGTGATTATTCAATCTTAAATGCATTCACCGCAAAATCACAAAAATGTCACTTCACTTCCTCAGTCGTAATACCCTCAAATTATTCTCTAGGGAAAGCATCATCCATGGAAAGGAGGTAAATCTCAGGTCAGCAAATAATTTTTATGAAAGGTCAAAGGTAATTTGTCAACCAAATGAGGTTACTAGTCCCCGCCCCACTAACCAATCACCGACTTGTGTTCAATGTTTGAGACTTTCAGACTCTTGGACTTACGGATGAAATGGTATTGGCTGATTTAGAAGGGTGTTGATGAGAATCTTTGGATGATGACGTCCGAACTCTATGACGGCAGTAACAATGCTACCTCTTACTTCACCAGGGGTTAACTTCATGAGTGCAGACAAAATTCCATCTGTGACAAGACATAAAACTTGGGTTAACACAAATAAAAAATGACACTAAAATATTGGCAAATACTATTACTAGATAAATACTACTTACTCCCTGCCAGAAAAAATGACACATATTTTTAAGATATTTACAATCATTATGATAATTTTTACGCTACGTTCACAAATTAAAGTTTATAAAACTGAAATTTAATTTCCAACCAAATAAAATATGAGTCGTCAACTTGCTATGGTCACTTGCGTTGCTTCAGGGATAAACTAGGGATAGGCTATAAAATAATGGGTTAGTTGCGCTAAACATAGATCCATGTTCTGATGGTGTAAGTTTATAGACTAGCAAAATGTAATAAGATCCATTCAAGCGCCAAATTTCTACGTTCAATGTTAATGGAGATATCGCTCATCACATGAGACTTCATTCACCCCTGTTATGTATACCATGATTTCTTCCATCTTGGTTTCTTCAATTGAAGAGACACATATTTACACTGGTTGCTTGACATAAAACAAGGATGAAACCAAGGTGGAAGAAACCACCGTATGCATGGTATGCAGTGGATGACGTCATACACTGTGTGTTTTGAAAAGTGATATCTCCGTTGATTTTAGATGCAGAAATTTGGAGTTTGAATATATTTTTTGCTAAATTATATGCAGAAATAATCAGAACTTGATTCCATGAGCAGTGCAACTGACCCATTTGAAATGTAAAATGAGCTAGAGAGAATGACAGATGAAAGCTGTCTTACCCAAGATTTCATTGGCACTATGATAAAGTTCTCCTCCTTTAACTGACAGTATGCGATATAACATTTGACTTGCGCCCAGAGAGCTCAAAAACTCGCTGTCGGTGAGACCATCAATTAGACTCAAAACCAGATGTCCTAGTTGATGATGCGGAAGTTTATTACATATCATCTAAAAACCAAACAACAGCAATGTATTTCTTATCAGTAAAAGAGCATAATGAGAATAGATGATCATTCACAGGTCAGAGGCGTGGCATTCACGACAGCAAAGGAAGCACTGCTATCTCTACCTTAATTCACCCAGTGAGTGGAAGGTAAATGTTATGACTTATTAGTGAGAAATTTCAAAAGGTCAAACTTTCAGATTAAAACAAGTTTAAATGTAGCGTAGTAGCAAAATGTGAGCAGTGACAAAAATTCGCCCATGGAGCAGAGAGACATATTATTGGCATCGCTTTTTCACCAAGAACTCAGAGATATGTCTGGTCATGTTGAGTGTGCATGTCCACAACAGAGGGGACTGCCTGCAGTTTTCTTATTACTAGAAACAAGCAAATCGCAACTTCAGGCAGCCTCGGTGGTTACCGGTAAAAACCGGAAGTTACCGATTCGTTGTTATTGTTCGTTTGTTTTATTTACGAGCAAAAAGTAATCTTTGATGGTGGTCCATGCCTTGTGAGAGCAAATCATCGATCTCAAGGTTGTGTTCATAAATTTTATGTTTAGAATTGTCGGTTTTTGCAAGTCGCAATGTGCCAGGAGTTGCTGTTGCTTGTTGCAAACTATCCTCAGATGCAGGGAATTTGAAAGAGCGTGTTGCAAACTACTCAAAATGCACACTTATAAGTGGTTTTTAGGCTATTTTAAAGTGACCATCATGACTTTTGTGCCATTCTACTCCTAATGAGTTCATTTACATGGCTGTATCTCTTGAATTCAACCCACCAATTCAAAATACAATTGAATTGGCAATGGGCCTGTCGCAAACTTTTGCTATAGCAAAACTAAGAGTTGTTTCTTATAGATAATGCCTCAAAAATCATGATGAGCGCATTGGCAAAGTCTAAAATGCACTCATAACTTCACAATCTGCATAAGAAATTTGCGGTTTTATGAGCTTCCCGCATCAAAAACGATACTAAGGCGTAGGTGAACATTTGGTTGGAGGAATAGTTCCATTGTCGGCAATACTCATCATGGCCAACGGCAATCTGTCAAAAACACATGTGATGGGACAAGATAACACCTGACCAGGATAAGACCAGATAACAATCAGCGTGTTTACGTTCATATTTTCCTCGCCTGCCTTGATTGACCTTGAACTCTCCTCGAATTACGTGTGAAACTGCGGAAGCGTCAGTCATGATGAATATTGCCGACGATAAAGAAACTCCTTTAACCCTGTGCCGTAGTATCGTTTTTGAATCGGGAAGCTCAAAAAAACGCAAATTTTTTGCGCAGATTGTGAAGTTATGAGAGTATTTCAGACTTTGCCCATGTGTTCATCGTGATTTTTGAGGCATTATCTATGGGAGACAACTCTTATTTTTGCTCTAACAAAAGTTTGCAACAGGCCCATTGTGAATTCTGATTTTAACTGCAAAATCAATAGAAAATTATTTAAAAATTCAGCTAATCCAATAACGTAAACTCAATGTTTCTAAAAAATTGATTCTTTTTTAAAATATTACTTACTCTGGATAAAGTCTCTGAAGTTATGCTGAGTTCTGGAGGTGAGGCGTTCTTCAAATTGGAAAAAGATTCTTGTAATTCAAAATCATTACCTCCGCTATGACCTTCAAAGCGTGAGCAAACAACCAGTACAATGCGAGCACAGTCCAAAGCGATGGTGAAAATTGATAAATCAGTTTCGCAGGATCGAATGCAAGCTGTGCCTAATATCATACCAGAGTGGCCGAACTTGCTGGCATCCTTTAACAAATTAAATTAGAATGATTGTATAAAGGTAAGAAAATGTAAGGAGACTGAGAGATTAAAATTGCTCTCAAGAGTAATTTGAGTATTGTAGCTGATTTTTAGTCTGATGAAATGGTCATAATTTTTAATAACAAAATAAACCACTCCAAAACGTTTGAAAAAATCTACAAAAATTTTACTCTTCTCCTTCAAACCAACAGTACATGAAAAAGCAATTCTCTTGTATAACAGCAACAAAACTGAAGAATATGAAATTAATAAAGCACTTCACATTGGAGGACCTCCTTTTGAGGATACTCTTGCCAAATTTTTTACTTCATAATTACTTTTTTTCTGCAATATCAATTATTGGATACAATTTTCTCTCAAATGTATTTAAATTAATGAAACTCCTATTTTGTTCTTATTTTCAGACATTCAGTTTTTCCTTCAAAAATGTTTGCTTCCTAAGCCTCTGGCTTAAACAAAAAAATACTGATTCAAATACCCTCTTTAAAAATGAAAACGTATACAACTGCATTAACTCGAATCTGGTTGAAAATATAAATTTATTGATAAGTAAATGTGTAAAGCTCATATTAATAAAGTTTGAATGATTTCTTTGATTAGAATCAACGAACGTTACAACAGTGCTAGGGTTGGTTCAGATACCCCTAAAACGGGTTTTCTGAAGAATCAGACTTTTCACAAAAAACAATTCTATAGTCAAAGGAAATGCTATTGCTCCTGTTGTTGAGGTGGATGATAGTAGGTGTGGATATTTTCTACTCGAGAAAAATAACAATACTACTGCGCCAAGTAGGAACGCCCATGGACCTTCAGATGTTGCTTTACTTTGTCCGATAAAAACCGAATTTACCAAGAAAATTGTGAATATTTTTGTTCACATATTTAAGACAATCTTTTTCACAATTCAATCTAAAATATCCGCAAATTTCAAGGAAAAACATGCATAACTTGCCTCAAAAGTACAAGTTTTATCCCGGAAAAGCCAACTCTTGAATGTTTATACAGCGTTTTTCCTCAACATGGTAGAATAGTTAATATGGTATGATTCTGTATCCTGTAGCTGGCTCAGAAAAGGTGGTTTGCATAATCCCACCTTCCCCTAAACTAGACTAGGAGAAAGAACTATTTATCAAAGAACAAGAAAAGTACCTCATAAGTAAATTTTACATGTTCTTGATAACACTGCAGTGTTGATCGTAAGACTAAAAGCGCTGCAGATCTATGATATGGTGATTTATGAACAAGCCATGGCTGTAAAAAGGAGACAATTTCATCCAAGATAGCAGGGGTGGCACATTGGATCAGTACCTCCTCTAGGAGATAACCTGTTCAGAAAAAAAAGAAAAAAAGCATATTGAAAAAAAGCATAACATGGGTGCCAATGGGCAATCCTCAGCAATATTTATATTTTGTACCCCAAAAAATCAGAAAATTAATTAAGATTCAGAAATGTTTCACTGCGCTTGAGTTTTTTTCACAGCAAACAAAAATTGAGGGGCAGGTTAAAGAACATAAAAAATAAATATTGTGTAATGTGCGCTTGATGAGCTTAAAAAGTAAATTCACAAGCTATGGAATTTCTTTGCTAGTAGACTTACTTAAGTCAATTAAATCGGTTTCTGTTGACGGACGTAAGTTCAAAAAATCATACGCCCTGGCTTTCCTTGATCACGCAGGACACTAGGGCTCATGAATTTTTGGACTTACCCCCATCTAACAGAAACCCATTCAATTGGATTTCAAATAACATTCAACAATGGCTACAAATTGACAGAAATTTTTCAAAAACACATAAAAACTCAACGCTAACGAGTAAAAAAATTAGTCCTATATTGGATCACTCATATACTCCATTGAAAATTGTATGGTGTTTGCAAGGCAATATCAATCAATAATCCCCTCTATTGATAATATATTTTAATTTACATGAGGTTATTGATGATTTTTTAAAAAAAAAAAATTACCGTATACACCTGCGGATAACCTGTATCTATTTACCTGATTTCCTTGCTCGAAAATCAGGGTGCGGGTTATCTGTGAAACTCACAGAAATTTTATACCTAGCAGGCGCTACTTATTGCGAGCGGAGCAGACCACCGTGGATGCATGTTATCTGCAGGTGTATATGGTAGACACTTCTATTGATGAAATGGATCGCATTCAGCAAAAAGGAACCAACACAATTACAGTGTTGTAAAAATGTTGCATAATTATCTAAAAAATCTCCCACAATAGCAAATAGTTTTGCCTTTCCACCAAAAAATTGGTAATTTTAAAGTAAAATAATTGTGTAAATTTTAATATTGTACATGTATTTGGTATTTTGATGAGAAAAGGAGAAGTTGCACGGTTTTGAAAACACTGTAATTGCGCTAGTTTCTTTTGGCTAAATGCGATCCAAATAAGGTATTAAAATTGAATACGACGAAAGATAATGTTAAAGCCAATAGACCACTAGACAAGGTGCAAATTTAAGCATTTTGATACATGTTCTCCAATCAAAATTTCGTAGAGCACGATTTGTACAGCAAAAATTACTGACAATAATTCCTAACCAAGATATTAACATTTTCCGATGCATAGATAAAAACTACCTGTTTATTGAAGAAAAAAAAAAACAATAATGTTCTTGAATTAAATTGCACACTACATGTTACCATAATAATCTTTGCAATATGAAAATATGGCAACCTCAATTTTGGCGCTTCACCTGAGCTATTGCACTTCGTTAACACTTTGATCAACACTGAGTGGGAGAGAGCACTGCTTATTAAGAAGCTTGTCAAAACCATCTTAGTGCAAGATTGATTCAAGTAAACTCTGGTTTTTCTTGTGAGCAAAAAAAATTATATTTTTTGGAACCAATGCTAAATAAAAACCTTAATACATATCTTGGTTAGGAGTTCATGTCAAAGTTCTACATGCAATTTTGAAGGGATGAATCAGAATGCTTAAAGTACCTAGTCCAAAGGTACATGATGACAAAATGAAAACAATACTCCTTTGAACAAGGGACAACAATATTTAGATTTTGATGATAATGTGAATATGAAGTTAAGTTTGCTTATACTTACACAAATTTTTTAACGCTATCCTTGGAATATCTGCAAAACCTGTTTGGAAAATTGCATTGAAACAAGTGCGCAGAATTAAAGTTCTCTCTTCGTCACTAACGGCAGGTGGAATTTTACTGAACTTACATTAAGGAAATATATACAAGATTACAGAGAAAAAGGAAGGCGAGCTTTAAGGAGCATATCCCTGAGCCTGCTAAACAGTCTCCCTGGATCTCGTCAACTTGTTTTGAAGGATGAAGGCCCCAAATTTGATACAATTTTGAAAGGAATTGAACTGCCCCCGATATTTTTTAAGAGAATTCATGGATGAACCCATTACCCCACCAATTCTATCTCTAATTTTTTGAAACTAACTAATTTGTGAGTCTTCATTGTATTTACTTGTATAATATTGTTATTCTTTTAAATAAATTATTGTTATTGACCTGTACCAAGCCTGAACCAAGATTATTATATTGACATAGAAGGAATTTGAATTTGAGAATGACTAAACTTTGCGGTTTTTTTAGGCTTTAGAATTCCGTTTTTTTGATTGTCACTTTATAACAAGATGCATCTAGGAAAACTGTAAGACTAAACAATGACGGATCACCAAAAACTCTGTTTCCAACTTCTTGACACTTAAGCCTTTTGAAGAATGACGAATTCAATTTTGGGTGCCTGTCTTTGAGGTAAAATGTTTGGAGGGAAAAAAAGGATACATTAAAGACGCCAAGACTTTGATGTATAATGGATCAGGAGCAGACCCAAGTTGCTTCAAAGCTAAGGCCACTAATTGGGATCGACATGATGCTATATTACTATTTGGCACATCCTCTTCTTCTTTCTTCGTTTTGGCAGACAAATTGGCAATATGTGAGACAGTCTCAAATCCAGATTTTAAAACTTCGACATCCTGAAATGAAGATGAAAGTAAAAAGTTCACAATTTTTTATGCTTGCAAGCAGTATTTTCAACATATAAAAATACTATTCATATTTAATACTTATATTGTCTGTGACCGATATCAATTTCTAAAAAGGACTAGTAAAATGGTGCACATTAAGAAAATGACTAACTGATGACTTGAGTGGAGACTTAACTTTAAACAGGATTTACCTGGACGACGATAAGTTTATAATTCTTTAAAAAAAGATTACAGTTTGGATACTGAATTTGACTGTTTAGAAAGATCTATCTCCATTCACATGATTTACATGAAATGAATTTCTTCCTTTAAAATGGGTCAGAGTCACGAGAAAATTTTATTGCTGCAGGTGAGAGAATCAAATGAGCTGAGTTCAGAACATTTTTCATATTTTTTTTCCGATATGGGATCAAAGAGAAAAGAGCCCCCAAAAAAAAGTGCTCATTTTTGCCCCTTCTTAGAAAGTCGATTCGACTGATGAACCAAGGTTTAAAGAGAAGCTTATGATGACATGAAACTCAGAAAATAATTTCATTATAGGAACCGTTTTCGAGTTACCAAGGGGGGGGGGGGGGGCAAAGGGGCCGAAATCTTGCCGAATTCTTTGCCGCTTTCTTGTTGAAATGATGTATCTACAGGGTTCTTATCGTTGTTTACACTGTTCAGTGTATCAATTCCTATGTATTTATACATTTAGAATCGATTTTTAACGTTAAATATCGATCTGTTCTACCAATTTTTTGCCATTTTCTGCGGAAAATCAATGATTTTCAGAATTGAAATTGGTTGTTTTCGATTCGCGAATGAATAAATGCACCTAACATGACTGTAACATACTGATACCTATGTATTTTAACCTGTGGAATCGATTCTCAACGTTGACAAGTCGATATATTGATCAGTTATAGAGAATTCTTGCAATTTTTTACGGAAAATCGATGATTTTCAGAATTGAAATTGGATGTTTTCAATTCGGGAATAAATAAATGCACCTAACATGACGGTATCAGTATGTTACAGTTATGTTAGTAGCATTTATTCATTCATGAACAGCAAACAACCAATTTCAATCCTGAAAAATCATTGATTTTCCATAAAAAACCACAAGAAATTGCTAGAACAGATCGATATATCAACTCGTCAACGTTGAAAATCGATTTGACTTATCAAATTACATGGCATCAGTATGCTACAGTTATGTTAGGTACATTTATTCATTCATGAATAGAAAACAACCAATAACAATCCAGAAAAATTATTTATTTTCCCTAAAAAATCACAAGAAATTGCTAGAACCGATCGATATATCGACTCTTTAACGTTAAAAACCGATTTTAAGAGTAAAAATACGTAGGAATTGATACACTTGACATGTGTAAACATCGATAAGAACCCTGTAGATGTATCAATGCAACAAGAGCACGACAAAGAATTAGGCAAGATTTCGGCCCCTTTGCCCCTTCATAACTTGAAAACGGTTTCTAAACTCATCTTGGAATTTTTTTCTGAGTTTCATGTCATCATAAACTTCCCTTTAAACCTTAGTTTGATGGTCGAATCGACTGCCTAAAAAGGGGCGAATTTTGCAGAGGCTCTTTGCTTGAAAGCTGTGAAAGTGAATGGACCACCTTAAGACGTCACTGGACAGCATTCCCAATTTACACCTGTGTATTTCGCGGATCCATGTATTTTGTCATCTCTTTTAATAGTTGTCTGATTGAAAAATGGAGGATGTTTTCTTTCTTAGCTCTATTGGTGATTTTATATTTGAATAGAATATGCAAACATTCTGTACCTTGCCACTAACCCATCGAGAATTTCTGTTTTTACACCATGGCTATGATGTCATGTCAAAATCTTCGTCTCTAATCTTGGAAGTGAAGACCTTAACAGTTTATTCATATGTAAAATAGCTCTTGAACTTTTTTTTAAAAAAAAAAAAGTTGCTTCTTTTTCCTATTGCTCCCTTTGGGAGTAAAACTGACACAGCCGGACATTGCAAGCTGAATGCAAAAGTGAGGAGTAGTGGCAAAAATGCAGGAACTTAGAACCGTCAAAGAGGAGCTACACCTAAAGTAAAATTTGCTGAAAGAATCTTAGTTTCTCTTTATTGAAAAGATTTACCTTTGTCATCCCGAACTGTGTCAGCAACCAATTGGTGATTGTAATTAAATGCGGAGAAGTATCTTCAGCAGGTGCTTCCAGAACGAGCTGGCCGTAACATAAAAATAAAGTTGCTCTGGCCCTCTCTGACTCCACTTCTTGTTTCCAGTCTTTCACGAAGCCTAGCAGCCTAGATGTCTTGCGAGTCAATTCATTGTTTGATGCATTTTTCAAATACGATAAGACAGTGACAACATGCTTACGGGAGATAATGCCGACTGCTCTTGCACAAATCTGAAATTAATGCAAAGTGATCTTGTTAGAGAACCATTGATAAATGGACTGCATTTTGCAATTTGGACCTATAAATTCCGGCCCGGTTTAAAAACAATGTATGTGCCATTAGTTTCCCTATGCATATAAGTGTTTTTTCAGATGAGCCAGAATTTATAGGTCCAAATTGCAAAATGCAGTCCAAATGATCCCTCAAAAGGATCCAATCAACCCAGGGAGGATCCCAAAGAGGGGTATAATAAGAGCCATTTCTGGGCCCACACTAGATGAATTTCCTCAACTCTACAATTTTTTCGTCATTTAAATGTCTATATTTTGGGGAAAGTATCTTAATTTGGTCATTTCACACCTCTCTATGAGCTTAATACTGTCTGAAACATGGGTCCGAGGGCCTTATTTGGAGAAAAAAAAATCCGAATTTTCCTGTATGCATCTGCGCGCCAGTAAAACCTGCATTTTTCACCAAAATCGGCCTTTAGACCCATATTTAGGCCAATATTAGACTAAATATAACCAAATCATGATGCGTTCTGTAAAACATTGACCTTCAATGAGCTATAAATTGTCGAATTTAGAAAATTCAGGGTGGACCCAAAAATGGCCCTTATTGACACCCCTCCTTTCAACATTAGTTATAGTAACAAAAGTATAATTTTCAAGAAAATAAAGGATAAAAAACCGGGACTATTTATTTAGAAAGACAATCCTTAACAAATTCTCTTGTGTTCTGCAGAATTCTATTGAGCTTTCATCCGTTTTGATTTAATCTGTTCAACTTAACTAGAAAGAAATTCTTACGGTGAAATCTTAACTTCCGATTAATTGCTCTGCAACCGCTCAAAGGCCTCTGAAGTCACAAAGTTAACAAAGAAAGGGGAGAGGGGAGGATCTTTCACACTAGGGTGACCTACACCTAAAGTGAATACTTGCAAAAGTCCAGGCGTATGCCAAGTCTACCTGGAATTTTGGGTACATAGCTATTTTTTTGGCCTACTGTATGTTCTTTGGGTTGCTGAATCCGAATCTGAAATTTCCTTGCACATATCTGGTGTGCATTTGCCGCCATTTTGAAAAAAAATGGTCTAAAAAGGCTTTTTTTGGCGGTTTTTTTAAAATAGCGGCTAGCATGAGTAAAGATCCCAGATTTAGTTGATGTTTTGAATAGCTGAAATAAATTGGAAGAAAATGGTTTGTACATATGCTGGGTTTGCTCAAAAATTGAGGAAGATACAGCATCGTCAACATCGCGCCTATTCATGTTTCCGCGGAGCAACTGTCAACGCGCGGTCCGGCTCGCCGTGGTCCGCCAAGTTTCAAAGCGTTCCAAAGTTCCTCAATTTTTGAGCAAACCTAGCATATTTACACACCATTTTCTTTCAAATAACGTCAGCTATTCAGAACATTAACTAAGTCCAGGATTTTTTCTCATTAGTAGCCGCTATTTTAAAAAAACCACAAAAGGACTTTTTAGGCCATTTTTTCAAAATGGCGGCAAATGCACTCGACAGATACGTGAAAGGAAACTTCAGATTTGGATTCAGCGACCCAAAAAAACATAGTGTAAGGCAAAAAATAGCTGTGAACCCGAAATTCCAGGTAGCCTTATTTTTAGCTACCAGGCGTCTGGACCATAAGTCGACCTTATACTGAGAAGAAATCTACCAATCAAGAAATGGACTTTCCACAAAATGTATTCTGTGATCGCTACATGAAAAAACATTGGAACTGGGTAGTCCACTTTATGATTTTCAATACAAAAACACTTCCAGGAGGAAAGCATTGGAGAAATTTCCCAGGATAATTTCACTAATTTAATTTTGCTGAGACCTTGAAACTCCTCAATTCAGAACATCAAAATGTTAATACAATCAATAGAACATAAAAAAACTGACCAAAAGTCAAGGAAAACAAGACTGACAGCAGCAGCATTGCTCCTTCAAATACTTGTGATTTTGAACAATCAGAACAAAAGGATAGTCCACTTCCAGTCAAGTGAGTACTCTCATTGGTTAAAGGTTGCGTTACTTTTGGCCGTAAAAAAAATAAAAAAAACCCCTCTCAAAATTCTATATCATCGCACAAGGATACGGTGAGTTGCTAGCCTCCCCATTTCAAAAACACCGATTGACTCCGTTTTCTAAGCGGAGACTTTTTTTGGTTCCTCACTTGTGTTTTAGACAAGCTTCATTCTCTGATACTAGAGCAGAGGAGTCTTACCTTGGCATCATTCAAGCTGTAGGACCTAACTGGGTTGAACAAAACATCCAAATGAGCGTTGACGGTGCCAACATCACTGATATGATTCAATGTGATTGCCATGGATTTGAGTAACATTGCCCTCTGTTCACTTGCGGCAACTGGTGGGTAAAGGGATAGCTGAGCGGTGAACTGAGAGACTAGGTTTGTGGAAAATTCTTCTGAGCTCACTCGAAGCGTTTCGTCCAGAAACTCCAGCATGAGAGACTCCCATTCGGACTCGACGTACTCGGATACTGCAAAGATGGGGTAGAGTTGTTTGAATTGGACAGGGAAAAAAAGGAATGCGATACGGAAAAAACAAAGAGATACATTCTGTTCCACTTTTTTAGCATATTAGAATCACATCAGAAAGATCCATATCGAAGGCTAAGGAACAATAGGACAACAAAGGATACAATATATTGCAATGTATTGATTTTTTCCAATTCCAATCTACTGCTAATTTAAAAGAAAAGCAAAAAAAGAATAATTGAGGGGCTTGGAGGACAAGGTGCATAAGAGCAGTTTTTGCTATTCCGAGAAATACATGTTTGAAGTTTTGAAATTACATGGATACTTATGGCGGAGAGAAAGTTCAAACTGATTTCGATGTTTAAAAATTGGAATTTGGGAGCAAATTTTTCAGAGAATATGCGTCAAGACTAACTCTACTTGGAATTATTAATACCTCAATTTTTTGAAAACTGCATTTATGCACCTTGTCCTCCAAGCCCCTCAATTCAGAGGTATATGGTTGAAGAAAACACTGTCTTGTCTTCTAACAGGAATGATTAAATGAGCTACCTGATGCATTTTTCAGAGAACATTGAAAAGGCCTTAGCACAGTGCCTATTTCCTCTTGGATCTCAGGAGAGAGAGCGACCAAGGCGAGCAAATTCAAACAAGCAGACTAGCATAACTTTTAAATGAAGCAATTAATTAACTTTGACCCAATTTGATCTCGAGTAAAAAGTTGATCTCTGGATAAATAGGTTAAAATTTCATGCAGCTATTTCTGATGTAAGATAAGTCAAAAGGAGATGAATTGTGATACTTTATCAAATTACTCACATTCTAAATAACTAATTAGTTGAGGAATTTTCAACTTCCATAGGGTAGAGACATCATCATTGATATGTGGTGAATAGCGAACAAGAAAATTTAGAATACTGATACCACGATCTGTTTCTTGAGGTGCTCCTAATAGACCAATACATCTGGTTATTACAGCTTGAATGTTGTTAGATGGAAATTTTTCTGAAAGGCAATGGAAAATTATTAGAGTAAAACATTAAGGCAACATTAAGAGTAGCTCGTCATGAATGATTTACAACAAATCATGAATTAAAATCATTGATTAAGAGGCAAGCAGGTCGAAATCTGTTCTTTGATAATGGGACAAGAAACACACAATTCAGTTATGATTTTACAGCAGCATTGGTTGATACGATGATGTTATTTTTTCATAGCATGGGACTCTTGATTAGTGACCAAGCAATTCAAAAAATACCAAAGGGCTTGTCGTAGATTTAACTCCACATGAGCACTGACCTGCTATGGGAAAACGCTGTATAAACATTCAAACGTTGCCAAATTTCTCCTGATGAAAAATTCATTTTGGAGGAGAGTTATGTACATTTTGGTTTGACATTTCCAGATATTACAGATTAAATTGCTAGAAAAATTGCCTGGAATGATGGAAGAAAAATATTGAAAATTAATTCTCCTACATGTTGATACAAAAATCAATTGGCATACCTGTATTCAGCGGTTCTAAGTTACTTTTATCTGCAATCTTTGTAAGAGCACTGGTAATGACGAAAATGGCTGCCGTAAATTCGGGCGCAAGCAGTAAACGCAGAAGAACCTTCCAGCACAATGGAAAAACCGTTTTAACAGTCGAACTCAGCAGAGTTATAGTTGAGCAACAAACTTCACGTAACTCAGTCCATTCTGGTCCCTATAATGGAGAGAAGAAGATGACAAAAGATGGGAAGCTAAAACTTTAGATTAGATTTTTAATTACAAGCAGTTAAGTAATTTAGCCAGTGTAATGCCTTCAGAGAGAGGCCCATGTCATTTCAAGTAAACTCAAGCTTTTTCAACTGATTTAATTTCATTTGAAATCATCTGTTATCATTTGAAATAAACCTCAACAAATTCCAACGAATAAGGAGGAGCTCACCTCTTATTAAATGTATATGATAAGGAAATACCACCAATAATAAGAACCACTGCACAATGGGAAAAACAGCCAATCTAGCATCAAAAAAGTCTTGACGCCCTGGGCGTTCACTTTCCCATTGGTTTTTCACACTTAATCAGTCTTATATATCTAGCCATACACTAATGACAACTTAATGTGCCAGTTTTTTGTAAATTCAAGAGTTATTGAGTCAAATTTAGTCAAGAGATCAGCTACAATTTCCTTTCCTTGAGATTTTGTTTCGGTTTGTGGTCTTTAATCAGCTAGCAGAGTTAAAATAAAATATTCCTCGTCGTTTATGCTATTGTCAGTTACTTTCTTCATTATACTGTGTAAGTCTCTTATTTTTGACTTTTTTTTTTTTGAGAAGTTTGTGTGCCTATGTGTGGGTGTTTCAAAGTGAAGTTCTGAGTGAGAATGAATGTAATCCGCAATGTATTACTAAAGATATTAATGGATTAGATTGACATATTATTTGGCATGTATTCAATATTACAAGAAAATGAGGAGGAAAAACACGCTTGAAATTTTAAATTTCCTAAAAAACCGTTGCACAATGGAACAGCTTTTCCTAATTAATAGATAATCACGTGTCCTAATTTTTTTTCCAATTTTGGTTAGGATAACAGTTAAGTTCCGAACATTTAATTTATCATAAAGTGTTGTCAAACAGGAAGTTTAATGGTAGTTATCCATATTATATCAGTTTACCAATACACTTTATTTTCATAAAGGTAAAGTGAAGTATTGTCATTACTCGGAAATTTTGGCAATTAATTCCTTACGCTCAATGCATCTAATTTTTTTCTTCTCAAGACTTAATGTGAAATGAAACCATTTTTAAAGTGCAGCAATTGTGAAGTAAAACATGAAAATTTGTATGAAACTATTTAATGATTAATTAACAGCGGTCAGGATTGAACTCTCATTGGCATCAATGAAAATGGCTGGAATCGGTATGTATGTGCTCCTGAGGATCTACTGATCAAGTATCAGCTATGTTATACTTCATAAGGTCGACCTCATCAGAGATAATGGTAAGAAACGCAACGGTTAGCGCGGAGCTGATGGAGGACCGCCTCTGAATGTTTATATTCAATAGCCTCCTATGTTCATTAGAGAGCGTCATGTAGTTCCTTTTAATTTTTTTTTTTTTTTTGGCAATGGCTGACCTTTCTAAAAGGATGGATACCATTTTTTTTCGTAAATCCACTTTTTTAATTTACAGCAATTTTTGAAGTTAGCCTCCAAAATAGTAACAAATTCAAACTTCTAAAGACAATATCTTTCCAGTTCAAGACAGTTCAAGTGAGATTTATATATCCAGTTACTCGTCATACTATCAAGAATACGATAATCCTTAGTTTGAGTGCGCATCCATACGCCATTAGGAGATATTTGATACAAAGAAAGTGGGCATGAGCTCAAAATGAATGCGAAAGAACGTTGTGCATGACGTCGAATTCCAGAGTCACATAGGGGGACAGGAGAGTGCGTGCACAGTGTGCTGCGCGCGCAACTAACGTACGTTTAAGGACAACCGTTTCAGCGGGTCCTCAGAGCTGAACTGGTAGCTGAGTTGGTAGAGTCTTTTACCTTCAGGCGAAAGAAGTTGCGTTTGGTCCTACCCGATGGTCAATTTTTTTTTTTTTTTTTTTTTTTTTTAATCAGCCCAGTGCAAATTTTCATTTTTTAGTTGATACTTGCTACACTACACACTCTGCATTCTTGCTCATTGCAGCATTTGATAAATGGTTTTACCTTTCTCCAGAAAAAACAACATCAGACGCATCAAGCGAAAGGAATTAATTGCCTAAATTTCCGAGTAATAACAATACTTCACTCTACTCTTATGAAAATAAAAAGTATTGGTAAAATGATGATATAAATTTCTACAATTAATATCCTGTTTGACATCACCTAATGATAAATTAAATGTTCACAACTTATTTGTTATCCTGACAAGAATTAGAAAAAAATTAGATCAAGTATTAATACATGAATACAAACATTCAGAGGCGGTCTTCCATCAGCACTGCGCTACCTGGTGCGATTCTGATGATTATCACTGATAAGATCGACCTTATGAAGTGAAACATGACTGAATCTTGATCAGTAGATCCTCAGGAGCACATACATACCAACTTTGGTCATTTTCATTGATGATGATTTTTCAACTTTTCCGGCGCTAGATTGGCTGTTTTTCTCACTAAGCACTGAGCTACTAAGCCACTTTGTGCTTAGAAATTCAATTAGATTAGCTTTGCTCTTCATCTATGAATCAAGCTTAAATATAATCAAGTCGTTCGAGAATCGCTAATGCCCATTTTTCCAGTTTTGAGTTTTTTTTGGGTTGATATACTTTTCGGAGATAGATGCTACCATGAGAGGGATGTTGATGCTCTTTTTAGGGTTGTCTCACTCCCAAAACGAGTCTTGGCATCACTTTCATGATTATATCGACTCTTAAAAAGTATTATTGACATAAAAAAAACTGATAGCTGGCAAAAGGGCTTCGACAGTTTTTGCAACACACATTTCAATTTAAATTTAACTTTTTCAATATCTCTTTATTGAGTTTTTTCAAAAATAGTACCGTTTTATTGGTGTGCTTTGATAAAGTTATGAATTTTTCGTACCAAAAAGAAACTAAAATCTATAAAATTGAAAGCCACTTACATTGCAAGATACTAGAGGGCAACAATGTTTCACAAGGAATTCAATGAATAATTCATCAGAGGAGCCTAAAAATTCTTTACAAGCTAGAACAACAATTGTTCTAACTAGAGCCTTCTTCACCTGAAGAGAAAGAAAACAGTTTAAAATAGAAGCAGTCAGATGACAAAAAATAAAAAATAAAAAAAATTAGGATGAAGAATTAATTTACCACAAGGTGAAGGAGAATTATTTGCAAGAAATACGGTTTTTCTGGGCTGATGTGAGGGTTTACTGCGATCATTTTTGAAAAAAGAGTGTCCTGTTATTCTCCTCTTTTCCTAATTTCATAGCAAGCAGCAAAAAAGACACAAAAAAACATACACTAAATTTACTTCATAAAGTTGCCTAATTTTTCTCGATTTTTTTAGAGTCTTCTAAAATTACTTGCAGTGCCCTTTAAACCACTGTGAAAAAAGAACAGAAGTTGCATTCAACTTTTTTTCCTCATTTCATTCAATCTTTATTAAAATGTACAAAAGCGATGAATTTAAACCCATACAAGTGAATTATTTCACTGACTTAAAAATGCCGGTTCAATGTTTTTAATTTTTACATTTTCAAGAGAGGAAATGACATACCTTCACAGACGCATCAGATAAAACATGCAGAGCATTGATCAAATCCGACATTCTTAAGCTTAAAACAGAATCAGAGGAGCCAAGAAGATGCGAAATCACAGTGAGAGCAGCTACTCTGTCAGCTTCACTTCCACCCCGTACTTGTCGAATCAGTAAGTCACTTAGTCTTTCAGGAAAATGATACCCTGTGAAGAAATTTGTAAAGGTTAACAAATGAAAGGTACAAAAGAACATTTTAGACATGGCATCATTAATTATTTTATTCATATTTTTGATGATACTGAGAAAAGACCTACCAATTTGATCATAGCAGCGCAGAACTTCACCATGGTTCTTCACTGTGACTGGCTCCCGATAATCTGGTTGCACCCAAACCTGAAAATATAAAAGAAAATAAGGAGTGTCAAAGAGGCAATTGGTGATTTAAGACATCTCAGAAAGGCCTTACTCAGTTCACCAGAAAGGGAAAATTCTGTGACCTTAAAACTGGTAAAATCCTATCAAAAAAAGTACTACCAGGCTGCAAACTTTAATTCCATTTGGCTCTTAACTACTCCCAAGATCAGAGTCTTCACCTGCACAATCTTCAAGATCTATAAAGAAAATTTATCATGAGCTGAAAGAGCACGGGTTCCATCTCACTATACTATTGAGAGGGGGAAAGAAGCCGAGGAAATATCAAACTCAGAGTAAAATTTCAAAACGGAACTCATGTAAATTAAACTCTTTGAGCACGTCTAGAGGTATCGGGGTAAAACTGGGGGGAAAGAACTTTCAGCCTGGGTATATACCCTGAAAATTCTTTGCTGAGGTGCCACGAGCATTATCACCACCAAATCTGCTCTTATCAAAGTACATAAGTCTCTGCAGTGTGGCAACCTCAATCTTGGCGCTTCGACTCAGCTGTTATCATTGTTTAAACTTGGAACAATACAAAGCCGGGTTTACACATACTGCTTGATCAAGAAGCCAGCCTAAACTATTTGTAATGCGCAATTTGAGTCAAGCTGGTTGTCATGTGACCAAAGAGTTCAAATATTTTGTGACCAATGCTGATTAAAGCCGTTAATATCTTGGTTAAGAGTAGCTTTAGGTTAAGTATTTTCATTGCTGAAATGGTGTTTTACTTGAAATTTCGAAGAGGAAGCATGAAACAGAATGGTTAGATTAATATTTTGTCCAGTGGAATTTCAATGATTTATTAATTTTAAATCGGGAGAGAGACTTAGCATGACTACCTACCATGGCATGCAACGTATGAATGATATTGTCAAGCATTGGTTCTAAAGGCACAGGTGGCGCAATTTGGAGAACTGTTGAGAGAGCTTCTGATATTTTGTAGCGAGGGGGATGAGGTGAACGACGGTACAATCCAAGTAAAAAATTAACTGTTCTTGGAGTTTGTTCTACGAGCCGATTTTCTTCCAGTAAGCTGAACATTGGACCGATTGCAGATACAACACCCTCGACAGTCTGACAACACAAAAGATAGTTTATACTTTAATTAATAAAAAATTGTTGAATTGTGAGGTTTTCCCCTCAAAGTTCCAGGGTATGTATGCAGCTGTGACGTCAAATTACAGTTGCAAAATAACACAAAAGCCAAATAGTGTACCTGCACATATTGATTGTTCGTTGGTCCAAAAGTCTTTATATTTCCAAAATGCAAATTTAGTTGAGGATGAAATACTAAGGATACATTGGAATGAAGCAGAATAAATCAGTCTAAAAAAGGCTACATTAGATTAGTTTGACATTAGATAAATCAGAATTGACTAGAAATTATCTTGCTAATTGGGATGCATCAGGAAAAATATGCCGGAACTGGAATAAATATTGTTAGCCAAGATAAATTGAGATGATTGTAACGCTTCAACACTAATTGGAATTGAAATGCACACATTGTTCAAACTAGGACAAATTACGCTAATCTGAGCTAAATCAGGAGAACGCTTAATTAGATGTAATAAATGGAATTCAATCAGTCTAAAATGGGTAAAATCAGAGTAAAATGGGAAAACTGATATTAATCGAGACAGTGCGATTCATCCATGGGATTTGCTCTATGTGTAAAAAAGAAAAATGCGCAAATAAAGAAAAATGTAACAGGGTACCTTCACATCCTTCGATGCAGCCCATTGAGTTATGAATAAATCATAAACAGCATGAATTTTTTCAGCACATTCTGATGAAACCTTGGAGATTTTTGTATCTTTGTCCACGTGGTTCTCCAAAACAGACTCACACAGTTTCTCCATTGCTATAAAAAAAAAAAGAAAAGAAAGTATAATAAAGTGAGAATTCTATATTCTAATTTACAGAGAAAGGTTGGAAATAAATAAAACAAAAAAAGGTCCAAAACGGAGGTGAAGGAGTGAGGGGATTGGAGAACAAGGCGTATAAGAGGAGTTTTTGCTATTTCAAGAAATATATCTCAAATAAGATCAGTTTAAAATTTCTCGGCAAATGTAGAGGTTTATTTTTGCTCACCAATGTTGTTGATTGCTTCATGTCATTGTTAATACAGACAGGATACACTCGTGAGAAGGTGATAAGAATGTATCTCTGCCAGTGGACAAAAGTCAGAAAGAAAAAAAATTAACTGCTTTTGGGACAAAAACGTGGAAAAGCTGAAAGAGGTAGTTATGAGGTTCGATTCTTTAAACATACCAAAAGTTATTAATTGGCGCTGTGAGTCATTTTTGATTGCTGGAATAATTGGGCGAATATTGATAAGAACGGAGTTGACATAGACTACAAACTCAGGGAGGTTGCAGCTTGCAATATTTCCAATTGCATAGAGTAATGACTGATGGGGAACTGCACCAGGCTGAAGTTTTGAGAGGAGACAGTCCATTACCTGCAAAATGTGTTGCAATAAAAATTAGTAATTCATTATTTTCATTCATTGGTAGGCTAATATCCTGATTCAATAATAATAATAATAGATGAGTGCCTAGTAAAATGTTTAAGTAAAGGAACACGGATCATTTTTGCAGACTAAAAAGCTGAAAATTCCTCATTGGAACATTAAACCTTTTTCTAAATAATTTAGGTGTCTTACCTTGCACCTATACATAAATAAATAAGTTAATTGTTCATTCATACATGAAAGCCTTGAGGAACTGTGGTACAAGTCAGCACAAGAAAAAAACAAAAAAATGAAAGAACAAAATTTTGACGAGAGAACTGTATATGAAAAGCAAAGAAGAGGAAGTACAAGATAGGAGGCTGACAGTCCGCTGTTCAGTCCTGTAGGAGCCACTATGGACACTAGGATGAACAGCTTATTGACAGAGTAAAAGGCTTCAGAAAGAAAAGAACTTATGGAGGCTGTTCAGGAAAATAGTTGATTTCCCCTCTTAAGAGAATTTTAATCTCCCATGAGAGGGCATTAAATATCTGGATGGATGAAAACTTGACATGTCACATTGTAATGGAAAATTGGTGGGAGATATCAAAGCCTAATTTATCTACTTATTGTATTCACTATGTTAGCTTGATTTCCTTTTGTGTTATGAAGTTATCAAGCTACATCACTTGGAGGCACGATATTGAAGGAGCAAATGTGATTCTTACATCTCTGCAATATTTAACGCATATTGCATTCAATATATCCGCTGCTGGAAAGCTGGTATATGATGTGTTTTTCATCATTTCGTCAAAAGAGAAAGTTATTAGCTGTTTCACCAAGGTTGGCTCTAGATCGCTGATACAGTTTTCACAAATTCGCTTGAGGAGTTGGAGAACATGAGTAATGCTGGCAGATGTTAACTGAAAACATGGGAAAAAGTAAAAATCACATTGAAGGCAAATTTGGCTTTGAAGTGAAGCACAGAAACTTGAAAAATTGATAAAAATTATGTATGTATACATACTGAGTAACATTGACGGATCCAGCACATTGGCAACATTGCCTTTTCTCCATTTAAATCCATGGAAATGTATCGATTCTTGGAGGGGCCAGGTGCTTCGACAAGATTCGATTATTTAGCATAGGTTTAAATGGAGGCAAAGCGGTGTTGCCAAATTACTGGATCCGCCTCTGCTGAGTAAAGCTCAACTCGTGCTCTTTCTCTGGGTAAAGCAAGAGTTTCAAAAAAGGTGAATATCCCCCAAAGCTTGCACCAAATAAAGTTAAGGGCCAACTGGAACCAAAAATCTGAACAAGACATTGGATCTGGGACCAGCCTAGGAGTAGTAGAGGCCCCTGGTCTCTCTTCTACTGAAAGATAGTCCACCAAGAAGAATCACGGTGAGGACAAGAGACCACATTATCATAGCCCAGGTTCCATAATTTATACTGCCATGCTAAGGAAAAACGCCGTATGAACATTCGAGAGTTGCCAAATTTCCCTTGATACAAATGTTTATTTATGAAGAAGGTTATGAATATTTTTCCTTGTGATTTTCAGACATTATAGGTCAAATTACGAACGAAATCATCAGAAAAATCGGAAAAGATATATAAACATATTTTCCTGAATTTTTGCGCTTTTACGAAGGAAACTTGGCAACCCTCATAAGGCGTTTTTCCCTAGCACAGCAGTATAGTGCTGACTAAGAACAGATGTAGACGGCACATCGATGGACAGAGTGTGAAACCACATACCTCCATGTGTAACATTGTAGACTTCCTGTCATGCTTTACTTTCTCTTGGAAAAACTACTAAATGTAAACTTCTTGAAAACTTCATTGCTTTTTATCATTATCAGCAAAATATTCAGTATAAATTTCAAGCTATGAGGTTGGATTGTAGGTATTTAAAAAAATTAAATAGGAGCGGATATTTTGAATCATGGCAATGGAAAAAAAGAGGTTTTGCACTTTGGCAGTTGATAACGCATTTAAGATGGGAAAGGTTATCAATTCGATCTTCTTTTTCTGCGAACCAGGACAGGAAATACCAAGAGGGGTTGTCTCCCCCAAATACATGCTACACTGACTGTCCTCACCTCACTTTAAAAATATTGATGGATAAATATCCTAAGGTCTGTGCTTGAAAAAGTTGAAACATTCAATCTGAAAGAAAATTTTCTGAAAGATAGGATTCTTGCAGAAAAAAATTTTGCAACCACAGTAATTGCTGTTGCTGTTTTGAGGTGGATGAAGTCCTTGCTAAATAAGTTCATGCACATATAAACTGGGACAGAAGATTGTCTGATGTTGATTTTGCATGGTAAGTTAATGCAAGAATAAAGATGGCAGACCATCTGCTGCAATCTAAAAGTGCAAAAATCTTATTTGGCGTCGACTTTTACATCATTGACTTATAATACAATCTAGACCGCGCACTAGGCCCGACTTTAAGCAGGGAAGGTAAGACAGCTAGGGGGGTAAATCATGGTAAAGACGCGCCATCAGCATAGTTGATACAGCCGGATATACGAAACGTACCAGGCAACGGCACAGGCAAGACTGGCATTTCCATTGTCTGTATTGTATGTATGTACGTATTGCAATCTGGGTTGCCTATCGTCTCGCCGAAATTTCCTAATACGCGGTCTAGATTGTATTATACGTCAATGTTTTATATTAATTGAGTATGTTGATATGGTCTAATTCTGTGGCTTATAGAACTGGGGAAAGAAAAGAAGAGACAAAAGTCACATCAGTCTGGATGCATCAATCATCAGTTGGCCCATTGGTTAGCATGTAACTATCTGTTGAATGGTGCACTTTTTGGATGTGACATTTGTCTGTTCTTTTCTTTCCCCAGTTCTAGTTGACTTAGAAAGCAAGTATTTTACTTAATCCCACCTGCCTCTCCACATTTCTTGAATAAAAAATCCTCTTTTCTCATTTTCTGTTCACTGCTAAGTCATGAGGAAAGCCCCTCTTAGATGAACAGGCTAGGCTGATAGTTTAGTCATTTGGGCTTGAGGGATCCAATTTCTCAGTGCCTGTGATTCGCAAAAATACTCACCACTCAGAAAAATTTAAAATTTTGATAACATACCTTTGAGTTTTTCCTCCGATAATTAAGTGTATATTTGACCACAATGTTTGGCTGGACTTTTGAAATTTTCCATAGTGATTCACAGACCGCTTTTCGGACACACTCATCACGATCAGCAGAAGCCTCTAAAAGGCTATTGACAACAACTACAGGCAAGTAAAGAAAATACGGAAGCAATGTTATTATGTTTTAATCATTTTGTTCTTTATGCAAAGGAAAATTCAATTTCGTTGTGAATATAAAAACCCAAATAAGCCAAGTACGTGTAGTTATGGTTTCGGTGCCACAGCCGGGCTGTGCTGTATTGCCAATTGTTGTAGGATAGGTGACTTGCCCAAATGTGGCTACCGCCACTCATATTCAAATACTGAAGAAACCTAGACTCTCCCTTTTGAAAACTAATTTTCTATTGAAATTTTTTAATTTATTAGAGTACTATTTGAAATAATTTTGATTTGTTTTTATTTTTAGTTTCACTGAAAAAGCACTGCGTTATTTCGTTTTGAGAAACCAGGGATTTTATGTTCAATTCAGAGAGTGCTGGACCGTCTCAGAAACTGTCAAAACTTTGATAGATGATTCTCAAAGGTAAAACATCGTAAAAAAATAAATTCTTTCTATTTTCAGTTTGAATAGTCAGAATGTAACAAAAAAACTACAGCAATCTACGATAAAAAAGCATTTCCGAGCAGATTAGGGCTTAAAAAATACTGTCAATTTTTAAGCACTTTCCAAACATGGTACCTGAAGAAGGCAGATCACAGGCGTGTGTACATTCTACAAAATGTATAGGTCTCCAAATCACCCATTCACTCTCAAACTTGGAGGGTATCAAAGACGATCTAACTCCCTCAGGATCTTAGAAGGTAGAAAAATTTTCAACATAAATGAGTTCACAATTTCCTTCTCAGTAAAATCTTCAGAACTCACGTCAGATAAAATGACAGTTGTTTACTTCCAACTATCACACGCAGAGGACAAGTTTAGCAATATCTCCTCAGAGGTAGGTAATGGTTTTCGTAATTAGCGCACAACAGCAGTTTGGTGTCATTGCCGTACGCATTCAATTCTCGATTGCTAGTAGAGAGCAGCAGCACCATTGCTTGCAAACAGAAAGTGAACAACTTCCAACTTATCTGACGCAAGTTCAAAGTAGGTTTGTGACTCCGAAAGAATGCATTGAACGAGTCAAAGAGATGGTAAGAAAAAGCCAAAATATAGGTACAGGGAGAGTTCCTGCTAAAGACAGAAAGAAGCATGGCAGAGGGAAATTTAATACAGTAAGCAATGGGTGATAAAGAAGCTCATAAATTAAAATCAGAAGAGAGGCTTACTCAAAATCTGAGCTTCGTTGACGTTATTTTCCATTTTCAAGAGGATTTACAGACCAGAATTAAGCATGGCATTCTCTTATATTGAAGACTGAATATCCACGTTATTTGTAGGGACGTCGGATGAAAGTCTGCGAATATCCAAGAGAAAATCACTAGTGATTTCACAGAGCAACGAAACGGTTGATAAAAGCAAAACCTAACCTCAACTTTCAAACAACTCACCAATGTTATGTAAACACGAGCTGTGAATTTACTTGACCAATGAACATTCGTGAAAAAAGGCGGGCAATGAGAGATGTTCAAATTGGCGGAGAATGATTATATGATTAGGCCGGTTGCTTCTGTGAGCGAGAGAGATAGAAAATCGCCTGGCTGAACGCTTATGTGTGCGAGAGAGACGGAAAATCGCCCAGCGGGTTGCGAATGGGTGCGAGAGAGACAGAAAATTGCTAGACGGGAACAAGCGGTCTTCTCCGTCAAAGGGGTCAAAAATCGCTTTCCCCGCGACCCTCCGAGATAGGTTACACCCTCGGTTGCCCGTTTAGTGGCGGCCACTCACCGCGTGCATGTCGCTTAAGTGTGCGACAGCCCTAGTAGCAGAACCACAGAAGGAAAAGATAAATATTATGTACGAAAGTTAATTTTTTTTATATAATGCATGCATACAAAAGTGTTAAAAGTGAACATTTTTATGTAACCATTATATAAAAAAATGTTATAATTTTCGTGAGCTTTTCGCGAACATACTAAAAATTCCTCTAATTCGCGAAAAGCTCACGAAAATGATGACCTGTTTTTTTATATAATCGTTACATAAAAATGTTCACTTTTAACACTTTCGTATGCATGCGTTATATAAAAAAATAAAAAATGTGTGTATAAAAAAAAATTACCTTATCTAGCTTTTATCATTTTTCATATATTACGGTCAGGTCTGAACTTTGATTTTTTTTTATATAAGCGTTACACGTTTTTTATATAAAACGATCATTTAGATAACAGATATGTTTTTTTCTATACTTTTTTTAGAAAAACAACATGTTGTTCTGCTACTAGGAAGACGGAAAGTCGCCGAGGGGGTGCATATGGGTGCGAGAGAAACAAAGAATAGCTAGGCGGCTCGCTTTAGTGTGCGAGAGAGAAAGAAAATCGCCTGGCTGAACGCTTTTGTGTGCGAGATAGAAAGAAAATTGGCAAGGTGTGGCATGGGCTGGCAAGGGCTGGCAAGGGCTGGCAAGGCTGGCAAGAGCTGGCAAAGGCTGGCAAGGGCTGGAAAAGCTGGCAAGGGCTGGGTAGGTCTGGCAAGGGCTGGTAAGGTCTGGCAAAGTGTGGCATGGGCTGGCAAGGGCTGGCTAAGGTCCAGAACAATCCGTTAGCCGTCTCCGAATAAAAGATAAATTAATTGTGCTCAACTGTGTTTTGGTGACGATTAATTCATTATCTTGAGGAGGGTTTCTCTAAGGTGGTGCGGAAAGAGTTCCATTGAACAACTAACTACAAGTAGCGGTTAGCTATACGTCGTGAGATTGCCTCTTGATATGTTCTGTGACATGTTCCTTTTATTGAAGCAAATTGATACGACTTATGTTTTAAACCTGTTGTTGGCGGATTTTGATCATTTAAAAACTGGAAAAAGAGTTTCACGCTTACAATTCTTTATCAGAAGCTTTAGATTGATCTCATATGCGGAGCTGGACTGGTCATAAGGCCAATCTGCCATTGGCAGATTTCATAAATTCATAAATTCAGAATTCATAAATTCAGAATTCATAAATGAACGAGAGAAGAGAGGGTAAGAGTAAAGAGAGGTCCTCGTACGCATGATAGTGGTAAATGGAGGTCCTGGAAATATAAACCGGATTCAAGTCCCCAGGGGCGCCTGAGCCTACAAAAATGCTGGAAAATTGATATTTTGCCTTGTTTGTTTATTATTATTATTATTATTATTATTATTATTATTTTTCATATTCACTGCTGTCACCAGCTTTGCTGGGTTGCTTTAAGCCCTCACACAGGGGCAAACAATGCTCCTAGGTATGAGGGCTGTTTGTGGTTTGGGTGGCCGGGTGGTGGTTTTTTCACTCCCCCTTGGGGGGTGGCTCGTCACGGACTAGGATACCTGTTTTAGGAACCGAGGCAGGGTAGGTGTCTGGAGGACGCCTGCCTAAAGGTTTCTTTCCTGAGGTGGTAGGCGGTAGGGGTGTTTTTGGTGTGTGGGAACGTTCTAGGTGTATTCGCGCTGCTCCACCTAGCTTAAGACCTTCCGGAGGATTCTGGCAGTGCCTAACACAGCAGACTTCTGGGCCAATACTAGCGAATGTTTCCCAGGGATTTCGTTCTTCAGTTTAGTCCAGTCTTTAGAGACTGCTCCGGTAGCTCCTATCACAAAGGGTATGACTCGGGTTTTGGTCTTCCACATCCTGCTGATTTCGATCTCTAGGTCTTTATACTTTAGTTTCTTCTCAGCTTCCTTTTTTGTGATGTTCCTGTCTGCTGGGATAGAGACGTCAATCAGCAGACACGTTTGGCCTTTCCTACGTAGGATGATGTCCGGTCTGTTTGCCTCAACAGTTCTATCGGTTCTGATAGGGAAGTTCCACAGGATCGTTGTCTCTCCATCTCTGGTTGTTGCAGTGTTTTTCGGTTTGTGTTCATACCATTTATCTGCGTCGACTTCGATTCCATATTCTTTGCAGAGGCTGTAGTGAAGTTGGGTGCATACTCTGTCGTGTCTCTCGATATAGTCCTTTTGGGCTAGAATTGGGCAACCTGATGTTATGTGCTCAATGGTTTCTTCGAACTGATGGCAGATTCTGCATTTGCTATTCATATGTTTCTTGTGGATTTTCCTCTCTCGGTACCTTGTGTTTAAGGCTTGATCCTGTGCCGCTACAATTAGGCTCTCTGTTTCTGCTTTTTATTATTATTATTATTATTATTATTATTATTATTATTATTATTATTATATTATTATTATTATTATTATTATTATTATTATTATTATTTATTATTATTATTTTATTATATTTATTGCGAAGTTATCTCCAGCTTTGCTGGGTAGTTGGGCTCTCTTCACGTGAGCAAACAATGCTCATTGGTAGAGAGAGTATAGTGGGTTGAGGCCGGTGTTAACTTGGCTATGAATGGCCAATTTACAGCCGACGATAAGGTTTGCAGTAACCGGGGTGAGAACTGTGTCCTAAGACGCCCACCCAGAGGTTGCTTCTCGTCGATGATGGTGGGGTAGGGGTTTAGGTTGTGGGGGAACAAATGAGTATGGATTCTTTGGTTAAGGTTTTCAACTTAAGACTTTCCTCAGTATCCTAGCAGTTCCGAGGATTGCTGCTTTCTGAGCTGTGACAAGAGAGTGCTTCCCAGGGATTTCTTCCTTAAATTTCTTCCATTCTTTCGAGACTGCTCCCGTCGCGCCGATTACGAAGGGTATGACTTTCGTGTCCGTTTTCCACATTCTACTTATCTCGATTTCTAAGTCTTTATACTTGAGTCTTTTTTCGGCTTCCTTCAATGATATGTTCCTATCCGCTGGGATTGACACGTCGATAAGCAAGCAAGTTTGCCCCCTTTTTCGCAGTATGATGTCAGGCCTGTTGTTCGGAACCGTCCTATCAGTTCTGACAGGAACATTCCATATGATAGTTGTTTGTCCATCATCCGTTGCTGTGATAGCTTTTGGCTTGTGCTCGTACCAGTTTGTTTCGACTGCTATATTGTACTCTTTGCACAGGTTATGATGGAGATGGGTGCACACTCTGTCATGCCGTTCTATGTAGTCCTTTTTGGCAAGGATCGGGCACGCCGATATTATGTGATCTATAGTTTCCTCGTGCTGATGGCAAATTCTGCACTTACTGTCTCGGGCTCTGCCGTGTATTTTCCGATCTCGGTACCTAGTGTTAAGAGCCTGGTCTTGGGCTGCTGCAATTAGGCTTTCGGTTTCTCCTTTTAATGCTCCTTTGCTCAGCCACATGGTTGAAAGAGTGCTTTCGACTCTGTCTTCTTCCAGTAAGCGAGGGTACTGACCGTGCATGTTCTTTTCGGTCCATTTTGATCTTAAGGTTTCGGCTATTTTCTTCTTGATTGTTTGGTTCCTGCTTTTAACTGGTGTTTGTTCAAAGTTTTGTTCTAACTCAGTTTCAAACTTGTCAGCTTTTTTGGTAATCGAGTGTAGCGTGTTCAGCTGGGTGTCCGCCTCGTGTACCGATTTAAGAAACAGATCTTCATTTCTCTTCTTTCTCAGGTAGTATTTCGTACTGATAATGGTGGACTTATACGCTGCTTCTATCTGTCTCAACCCTCTTCCTCCCAGTTTTCTGCTGACGTAGAGTCGGTGAACATCCGCGGATGGGTGGTGCATTTTGTACATTGTCAGGTATTTTCTTGTTTTGACGTCCAGAGCTCGGATTTCTGTCATCTTCCAGTCTAGGATTGCAAATCCGTACTGAAGCACGGGAACTGCAAGTGCTCCGATGGCCGAAATCTTATTTTTTGCTGACAGCTCTGTCTTTAATACTGCCCTAACTCTTCGGATGTATTCTTTCTTGACCTTCTCTTTGACTGTTGTATTTTGCACTCCTGAATTCTCTTCCATGCCCAGGTACTTGTAAGTTTCACCAGGGTCTAGTTGTCTGATGCTGGTTTCATTGTCGATGGTTACATTTTCACCTTTAAAAAACTTTCCTTTCTTGAAAGTCACTTTGGCGCACTTATCCAGGCCGAATTTCATTCCGATATCGTCACTAAATTCTTTTACTGTTTTAAGCTGTTGTTGAAGCTTTGTTTCATTGCTACTGAAGAGTTTCAAGTCGTCCATGTAAAGAAGGTGTGTCAGTTGTTTGTAACCATCCTCAAGGTCGTATCCGTTCTGTTGTTCGTTCAGCTTCTTCGATAGGGGTATTAGTCCTATGCAAAACAGAAGGGGCGAGAATGCGTCTCCTTGATAGATTCCACGCCTGATTTTGATTTCCGAAGTTACGATTTGGCCCGCGTTTCCGTTCAGTTGGATGACAGTTGCCCAGTGTTTCATCATGTTCTTACACGCGTTGACTAGATTTGGGTGGACTCCCATTATTTCCAGTGCTCGTATGATCCAGCTATGTGGCATGCTGTCGAAGGCTTTTTGGTAGTCTAGCCATGCTACGGATAGATTTTTCTTCCTCCTTTTGCAGTCTTCAATGGCAGTCTTGGATATAAGGAGTTGATCTAAGCATCCATTTGCTCCTTTTCGGCACCCTTTCTGCTCTATTGGGAGGAGTTCAGCACTTTCTAAATACTTGTAAGTTTTGCCAGCCATTAAAGCGGTGTATATCTTGTACATAATGTTAAGACAAGTGATCGGGCGGAAGTTCTTTGGGTTCGCTGTTTCTTTGTTTTTCGGTATCAGGTACGTGCACCCTTTAGCTAACCAAGGTGGGAACTCTTCTCCCCCCAGTAGTTTTATGTATTCTGTTGTTAGATACTTGTGGATGGGGTGCATTTTTTTGTACCAGAAGCTCTGTATCTTGTCTGGGCCGGGTGCTTTCCAATTCGCAAGATTCTTTAAGACATTCGCTACTTCTGCCTCATTTAGGGGAGTCCATTCCATCTGATGTTCGACGTTTAGATCCTTAATCCAGTCCGCTTCGGTGTTATGCTCTGTGGGAGTTTCGTAAATTCCTTTCCAGAACTCCTCTATTTCTTGTTTCTTAGGGGTTGCACCAGTTTCTGCTCCGTCCCCTTTGATTTTTCTGTAGAAGCTCTTACAGTTAGTTACAAACATCCTATTTTCCCTATATTGGTTAGATCGTTTTTTGTATCTCCTGATCCTTTGGCTGAACACTGATATGCGTTGTTTAAGTTGCTCGGCTACATTGTCAATATTGTATTCTTCTCCTTCGTCAGTGTATTTTTCTAGTATTGATTTAACTCGCTGTGTCATTGGCTTCTCGTTAGACTTGCTAGTCTCCTTGAAATTAGTTAACACTGAAAGGTTGCATCTCAGCTCTTTTATTCTGTTATCGATCCTTTTTTGCCACAGGGGTTTCGTTTCTTTCGCGTTGTTCTTTTTTACTGGTCTTGGGTTGTTTGCTTCATCACTGACTGTTAGAGCTGCCGCGTAGAGTAAGCAATTTATTTTCCAGAGGTCCAATTCCTGTTCGGTTTCTAGTATAGTCTTCACCTCACTGTTGGCCCGTGCAAGGATTTGAATAACAATTATTTCACTCACTGGCAGACATCCGATTAAATAAAGTGCAAACTTACGCTATTGCACTTTACACTTTTAGCTTTCGCTGTTACGCGAAAAATTGGTCACTCTCCGTCGTAAAATTAGCTTTGAGCCATTGAAAATTTTTGTCAATTTTAGTTTTTGAAAAGGGATGATGAGCGTCATTAAGTGAGGAAATCAAAATAGCTCTCGAACGTTTGTCAAGTATCAAAATACACATGCATAACATTTCTAAGATCGGTAAAATGTTATTTTCTTCGAAATTTTCACCTTCTTGGTGACATTGAGACGCTTTTTCACCCGCCGTCCTCATCCGCCATGCGTTTAATCTGTCAGAAGAGGTAGCACA
Source organism: Bemisia tabaci (assembly GCF_918797505.1). Classification (NCBI taxonomy): domain Eukaryota; kingdom Metazoa; phylum Arthropoda; class Insecta; order Hemiptera; family Aleyrodidae; genus Bemisia; species Bemisia tabaci. Next base: position 7,423,383 of record NC_092793.1, read on the forward strand.
GTCAATTTTTAGACGTACGCCCTGTTGATCGCGCTTGAGAGACCTCTTACATTTTGTTTCTACTTCATTTTTTTCAAATTAACATTTGATTAAGGGCACATCCTATATACGGTTGTGTTGCTCACGGAGTCCTTGAAAAACCACTACAAATGAGACATACGAAACTAACACAATATGAAATGCGACACTTAGACAACGGATCATCGTTTATGACTCTCTTCTAATTTTCACGATAAAAAAAAAAACTATCCAAATAGCTACGATTTAGGATCAGGGACCGTGGCTTTTTTCGGTAAAAAAGAAAATAGGACTCAATTCAAATATCGCGACGAAATTTCCTGTGATTTCAATTAAAATCTTCTTTAAATTACTGTACTTAAATATTTCACAGAATCTGTGCGTATCTTTTAGTAAATATTCATTGAAATAAAGCATTAACTGGGGTTTGCAACGTTGCGATCGAGGTAAATAAGCTCCTTTACGCGTGGAAACATGGGTGAAATAATAATACGCGTGGTAATATGGGTGAAATTAGAAGAGAATCACAAACAATGACGCGTCGTCTAAGTGTCGCAGCGATCTAAGAGTTGGTCCCGGCCGAGAGGGTCGGCAGGGCGGTCAAAACATCTTCGCAGTTTGACGCGCCTTCAATCCGGCGGAGTTGCAACAAGCGTACACCCGTGGTCAAATAGTTGTAAGTCACGCCTGACGTGAATGAACTCAAATATCGACGATTTTACGCGTTAATGAGCTTCTTTACCTCGATTGCAACGTTGCAAACCACAGTTAATGCATCAATTTCAATCAATATGTACTTAAAGATACACACAGATTCTCTGAAAAATTTACAATAAATTAACGAACGATTTTAATTGAAATCACAGGAAATTTCATCGCGATTTTGAATTTAGTCCTATTTTCCCTCTTTTTATATTTGCCGACAAAAACGACGGTCCTGATTCTAAATCATAGCTATTTGTATTGATTTTTATTTAAAAAATTAGAAGAGAGTCATACGTAATGACGCGCCGTCTATGTGTCGCAGCAATCTTAGCGTTGGTCTAAGCGGGCTCCCTGGCTGTTTCCTGTCTCCCTCGCACACACATAGGCGTCCTGCCAGGCGATTTTCTGTCTCTCTCGCACACATAAGTGGGCTCCCTGCCTGTTTTCTATCTCTCTCGGAAACATTAGCGGGGTCCCTGGCTGTTTCCTGTTTCTCGCACACTCAAAGGGGTCCCGCCAAGCGATTTCTGTCTCTCTCGCACACAAAGGCGGGCTCCCTGGCTGTTTTCTATCTCTCTCGCAAACATTAGCGGGGTCCCTGGCTGTTTTCTGTCTCTCTCGCAGACAAAAAGATGTCTCACAAGGCGATTTTATGTCTCTCTCGCACACATAAGCGGGCTCCCTGGCTGTTTTCTATCGCTCTCCCACACATTAGCGGGGTCCCTGCCTGTTTCCTGTCTCTCGCACACTCATAGGCGTCCCACCAGGCGATTTTCTTTCACTCTCGCACAAATAAGCGGGCTCCGTGCTAGTGCGAGAGAGACAGAAAATCGCCGAGGTAGCAAGCGTATAAGTGCGAGAGAGACAGAAAATCGCCCAGGTAGGAAGCCTATAAGTGCGAGAGAGACAGCAAATAGCCAGGCGGGACTTGGGTGGTTTTTCCGTCAAAGCAGCATCGCGTTCCCCCGCGACCCTCCGAGAGTGGTTGCACCCTCGGTTGCCCCGTTTCCAGTGCGAGAGAGACAGAAAATCGCCGAGGTAGCAAGCGTATAAGTGCGAGAGAGATAGAAAATCGCCCAGGTAGGAAGCCTATAAGTGCGAGAGAGACAGAAAATAGCCAGGCGGCTCGCTAAAGTGTGCGAGAGAGACAGAAAATCGCCCAGGTAGGAAGCCTATAAGTGCGAGAGAGACAGCAAATAGCCAGGCGGGACTTGGGTGGTTTTTCCGTCAAAGCAGCATCGCGTTCCCCCGCGACCCTCCGAGAGTGGTTGCACCCTCGGTTGCCCCGTTTCCAGTGCGAGAGAGACAGAAAATCGCCGAGGTAGCAAGCGTATAAGTGCGAGAGAGATAGAAAATCGCCCAGGTAGGAAGCCTATAAGTGCGAGAGAGACAGAAAATAGCCAGGCGGCTCGCTAAAGTGTGCGAGAGAGACAGAAAATCGCCCAGGTAGGAAGCCTATAAGTGCGAGAGAGACAGCAAATAGCCAGGCGGGACTTGGGTGGTTTTTCCGTCAAAGCAGCATCGCGTTCCCCCGCGACCCTCCGAGAGTGGTTGCACCCTCGGTTGCCCCGTTTCCAGTGCGAGAGAGACAGAAAATCGCCGAGGTAGCAAGCGTATAAGTGCGAGAGAGACAGAAAATCGCCCAGGTAGGAAGCCTATAAGTGCGAGAGAGACAGCAAATAGCCAGGCGGGACTTGGGTGGTTTTTCCGTCAAAGCAGCATCGCGTTCCCCCGCGACCCTCCGAGAGTGGTTGCACCCTCGGTTGCCCCGTTTCCAGTGCGAGAGAGACAGAAAATCGCCGAGGTAGCAAGCGTATAAGTGCGAGAGAGATAGAAAATCGCCCAGGTAGGAAGCCTATAAGTGCGAGAGAGACAGAAAATAGCCAGGCGGCTCGCTAAAGTGTGCGAGAGAGACAGAAAATCGCCCAGGTAGGAAGCCTATAAGTGCGAGAGAGACAGCAAATAGCCAGGCGGGACTTGGGTGGTTTTTCCGTCAAAGCAGCATCGCGTTCCCCCGCGACCCTCCGAGAGTGGTTGCACCCTCGGTTGCCCCGTTTCCAGTGCGAGAGAGACAGAAAATCGCCGAGGTAGCAAGCGTATAAGTGCGAGAGAGATAGAAAATCGCCCAGGTAGGAAGCCTATAAGTGCGAGAGAGACAGAAAATAGCCAGGCGGCTCGCTAAAGTGTGCGAGAGAGACAGAAAATCGCCGAGGTAGGAAGCCTATAAGTGCGAGAGAGACAGCAAATAGCCAGGCGGGACTTGGGTGGTTTTTCCGTCAAAGCAGCATCGCGTTCCCCCGCGACCCTCCGAGAGTGGTTGCACCCTCGGTTGCCCCGTTTCCAGTGCGAGAGAGACAGAAAATCGCCGAGGTAGCAAGCGTATAAGTGCGAGAGAGATAGAAAATCGCCCAGGTAGGAAGCCTATAAGTGCGAGAGAGACAGCAAATAGCCAGGCGGGACTTGGGTGGTTTTTCCGTCAAAGCAGCATCGCGTTCCCCCGCGACCCTCCGAGAGTGGTTGCACCCTCGGTTGCCCCGTTTCCAGTGCGAGAGAGACAGAAAATCGCCGAGGTAGCAAGCGTATAAGTGCGAGAGAGATAGAAAATCGCCCAGGTAGGAAGCCTATAAGTGCGAGAGAGACAGAAAATAGCCAGGCGGCTCGCTAAAGTGTGCGAGAGAGACAGAAAATCGCCCAGGTAGGAAGCCTATAAGTGCGAGAGAGACAGCAAATAGCCAGGCGGGACTTGGGTGGTTTTTCCGTCAAAGCAGCATCGCGTTCCCCCGCGACCCTCCGAGAGTGGTTGCACCCTCGGTTGCCCCGTTTCCAGTGCGAGAGAGACAGAAAATCGCCGAGGTAGCAAGCGTATAAGTGCGAGAGAGATAGAAAATCGCCCAGGTAGGAAGCCTATAAGTGCGAGAGAGACAGAAAATAGCCAGGCGGCTCGCTAAAGTGTGCGAGAGAGACAGAAAATCGCCCAGGTAGGAAGCCTATAAGTGCGAGAGAGACAGCAAATAGCCAGGCGGGACTTGGGTGGTTTTTCCGTCAAAGCAGCATCGCGTTCCCCCGCGACCCTCCGAGAGTGGTTGCACCCTCGGTTGCCCCGTTTCCAGTGCGAGAGAGACAGAAAATCGCCGAGGTAGCAAGCGTATAAGTGCGAGAGAGATAGAAAATCGCCCAGGTAGGAAGCCTATAAGTGCGAGAGAGACAGAAAATAGCCAGGCGGCTCGCTAAAGTGTGCGAGAGAGACAGAAAATCGCCCAGGTAGGAAGCCTATAAGTGCGAGAGAGACAGCAAATAGCCAGGCGGGACTTGGGTGGTTTTTCCGTCAAAGCAGCATCGCGTTCCCCCGCGACCCTCCGAGAGTGGTTGCACCCTCGGTTGCCCCGTTTCCAGTGCGAGAGAGACAGAAAATCGCCGAGGTAGCAAGCGTATAAGTGCGAGAGAGATAGAAAATCGCCCAGGTAGGAAGCCTTAAGTGCGAGAGAGACAGAAAATAGCCAGGCGGCTCGCTAAAGTGTGCGAGAGAGACAGAAAATCGCCCAGGTAGGAAGCCTATAAGTGCGAGAGAGACAGCAAATAGCCAGGCGGGACTTGGGTGGTTTTTCCGTCAAAGCAGCATCGCGTTCCCCCGCGACCCTCCGAGAGTGGTTGCACCCTCGGTTGCCCCGTTTCCAGTGCGAGAGAGACAGAAAATCGCCGAGGTAGCAGCGTATAAGTGCGAGAGAGATAGAAAATCGCCCAGTAGGAAGCCTATAAGTGCGAGAGAGACAGAAAATAGCCAGGCGGCTCGCTAAAGTGTGCGAGAGAGACAGAAAATCGCCCAGGTAGGAAGCCTATAAGTGCGAGAGAGACAGCAAATAGCCAGGCGGGACTTGGGTGGTTTTTCCGTCAAAGCAGCATCGCGTTCCCCCGCGACCCTCCGAGAGTGGTTGCACCCTCGGTTGCCCCGTTTCCAGTGCGAGAGAGACAGAAAATCGCCGAGGTAGCAAGCGTATAAGTGCGAGAGAGATAGAAAATCGCCAGGCAGGACGCGATAGTGTGCGAGAGAGACAGAAAATAGCCAGGCGGCTCGCTAAAGTGTGCGAGAGAGACAGAAAATCGCCCAGGTAGGAAGCCTATAAGTGCGAGAGAGACAGCAAATAGCCAGGCGGGACTTGGGTGGTTTTTCCGTCAAAGCAGCATCGCGTTCCCCCGCGACCCTCCGAGAGTGGTTGCACCCTCGGTTGCCCCGTTTCCAGTGCGAGAGAGACAGAAAATCGCCGAGGTAGCAAGCGTATAAGTGCGAGAGAGATAGAAAATCGCCTGCAGGTGGAGGAACGCCGTAGAGCTAAGTGCGAGAGAGACAGAAAATAGCCAGGCGGCTCGCTAAAGTGGTGCGAGCGAGAGAGACAGAAAATCGCCCAGGTAGGAAGCCTATAAGTGCGAGAGAGATAGAAAATCGCCCAGTAGGAAGCCTATGAGTGCGAGAGAGACAGAAAATAGCCAGGCGGCTCGCTAAAGTGTGCGAGAGAGACAGAAAATCGCCCAGGTAGGAAGCCTATAAGTGCGAGAGAGACAGCAAATAGCCAGGCGGGACTTGGGTGGTTTTTCCGTCAAAGCAGCATCGCGTTCCCCCGCGACCCTCCGAGAGTGGTTGCACCCTCGGTTGCCCCGTTTCCAGTGCGAGAGAGACAGAAAATCGCCGAGGTAGCAAGCGTATAAGTGCGAGAGAGATAGAAAATCGCCCAGGTAGGAAGCCTATAAGTGCGAGAGAGACAGAAAATAGCCAGGCGGCTCGCTAAAGTGTGCGAGAGAGACAGAAAATCGCCCAGGTAGGAAGCCTATAAGTGCGAGAGAGACAGCAAATAGCCAGGCGGGACTTGGGTGGTTTTTCCGTCAAAGCAGCATCGCGTTCCCCCGCGACCCTCCGAGAGTGGTTGCACCCTCGGTTGCCCCGTTTCCAGTGCGAGAGAGACAGAAAATCGCCGAGGTAGCAAGCGTATAAGTGCGAGAGAGATAGAAAATCGCCCAGGTAGGAAGCCTATAAGTGCGAGAGAGACAGAAAATAGCCAGGCGGCTCGCTAAAGTGTGCGAGAGAGACAGAAAATCGCCCAGGTAGGAAGCCTATAAGTGCGAGAGAGACAGCAAATAGCCAGGCGGGACTTGGGTGGTTTTTCCGTCAAAGCAGCATCGCGTTCCCCCGCGACCCTCCGAGAGTGGTTGCACCCTCGGTTGCGCCGTTTTCAGTGCGAGAGAGACAGAAAATCGCCCAGGTAGGAAGCCTATAAGTGCAAGAGAGACAGAAAATAGCCAGGCGGCTCGCTAAAGTGTGCGAGAGAGACAGAAAATCGCCCAGGTAGGGAGCCTATAAGTGCGAGAGAGACAGAAAATCGCCCAGGTAGGAAGCCTATAAGTGCGAGAGAGATAGAAAATCGCCCAGTAGGAAGCCTATAAGTGCGAGAGAGACAGAAAATAGCCAGGCGGCTCGCTAAAGTGTGCGAGAGAGACAGAAAATCGCCCAGGTAGGAAGCCTATAAGTGCGAGAGAGACAGCAAATAGCCAGGCGGGACTTGGGTGGTTTTTCCGTCAAAGCAGCATCGCGTTCCCCCGCGACCCTCCGAGAGTGGTTGCACCCTCGGTTGCCCCGTTTCCAGTGCGAGAGAGACAGAAAATCGCCGAGGTAGCAAGCGTATAAGTGCGAGAGAGATAGAAAATCGCCCAGGTAGGAAGCCTATAAGTGCGAGAGAGACAGAAAATAGCCAGGCGGCTCGCTAAAGTGTGCGAGAGAGACAGAAAATCGCCCAGGTAGGAAGCCTATAAGTGCGAGAGAGACAGCAAATAGCCAGGCGGGACTTGGGTGGTTTTTCCGTCAAAGCAGCATCGCGTTCCCCCGCGACCCTCCGAGAGTGGTTGCACCTCGGTTGCCCGTTTCCAGTGCGAGAGAGACAGAAAATCGCCCAGGTAGCAAGCGTATAAGTGCGAGAGAGATAGAAAATCGCCCAGTAGGAAGCCTATAAGTGCGAGAGAGACAGAAAATAGCCAGGCGGCTCGCTAAAGTGTGCGAGAGAGACAGAAAATCGCCCAGGTAGGAAGCCTATAAGTGCGAGAGAGACAGCAAATAGCCAGGCGGGACTTGGGTGGTTTTTCCGTCAAAGCAGCATCGCGTTCCCCCGCGACCCTCCGAGAGTGGTTGCACCCTCGGTTGCCCCGTTTCCAGTGCGAGAGAGACAGAAAATCGCCGAGGTAGCAAGCGTATAAGTGCGAGAGAGATAGAAAATCGCCCAGGTAGGAAGCCTATAAGTGCGAGAGAGACAGAAAATAGCCAGGCGGCTCGCTAAAGTGTGCGAGAGAGACAGAAAATCGCCCAGGTAGGAAGCCTATAAGTGCGAGAGAGACAGCAAATAGCCAGGCGGGACTTGGGTGGTTTTTCCGTCAAAGCAGCATCGCGTTCCCCCGCGACCCTCCGAGAGTGGTTGCACCCTCGGTTGCCCCGTTTCCAGTGCGAGAGAGACAGAAAATCGCCGAGGTAGCAAGCGTATAAGTGCGAGAGAGATAGAAAATCGCCCAGGTAGGAAGCCTATAAGTGCGAGAGAGACAGAAAATAGCCAGGCGGCTCGCTAAAGTGTGCGAGAGAGACAGAAAATCGCCCAGGTAGGAAGCCTATAAGTGCGAGAGAGACAGCAAATAGCCAGGCGGGACTTGGGTGGTTTTTCCGTCAAAGCAGCATCGCGTTCCCCCGCGACCCTCCGAGAGTGGTTGCACCCTCGGTTGCGCCGTTTCCAGTGCGAGAGAGACAGAAAATCGCCCAGGTAGGAAGCCTATAAGTGCAAGAGAGACAGAAAATAGCCAGGCGGTCGCTAAAGTGTGCGAGAGAGACAGAAAATCGCCCAGGTAGGAGCCTATAAGTGCGAGAGAGACAGAAAATCGCCCAGGTAGCAAGCGTATAAGTGCGAGAGAGATAGAAAATCGCCCAGTAGGAAGCCTATAAGTGCGAGAGAGACAGAAAATAGCCAGGCGGCTCGCTAAAGTGTGCGAGAGAGACAGAAAATCGCCCAGGTAGGAAGCCTATAAGTGCGAGAGAGACAGCAAATAGCCAGGCGGGACTTGGGTGGTTTTTCCGTCAAAGCAGCATCGCGTTCCCCCGCGACCCTCCGAGAGTGGTTGCACCCTCGGTTGCCCCGTTTCCAGTGCGAGAGAGACAGAAAATCGCCCAGGTAGCAAGCGTATAAGTGCGAGAGAGATAGAAAATCGCCCAGGTAGGAGCCTATAAGTGCGAGAGAGACAGAAAATAGCCAGGCGGCGCTAAAGTGCGAGAGAGACAGAAAATCGCCAGGTAGGAAGCCTATAAGTGCGAGAGAGACAGAAAATCGCCCAGGTAGGAAGCCTATAAGTGCGAGAGAGACAGCAAATAGCCAGGCGGCTCGCTAAAGTGTGCCGAGAGAGACAGAAATCGCCCAGGTAGGAAGCCTATAAGTGCGAGAGAGACAGAAATAGCCAGGCGGCTTCGCAGGTGCGAGAGAGACAGAAAATCGCCCAGGTAGCAAGCGTATAAGTGCGAGAGAGATAGAAAATCGCCCAGGTAGGAAGCCTATAAGTGCGAGAGAGACAGAAAATAGCCAGGCGGCTCGCTAAAGTGTGCGAGAGAGACAGAAAATCGCCCAGGTAGGAAGCCTATAAGTGCGAGAGAGACAGCAAATAGCCAGGCGGGACTTGGGTGGTTTTTCCGTCAAAGCAGCATCGCGTTCCCCCGCGACCCTCCGAGAGTGGTTGCACCCTCGGTTGCCCCGTTTCCAGTGCGAGAGAGACAGAAAATCGCCGAGGTAGCAAGCGTATAAGTGCGAGAGAGATAGAAAATCGCCCAGGTAGGAAGCCTATAAGTGCGAGAGAGACAGAAAATAGCCAGGCGGCTCGCTAAAGTGTGCGAGAGAGACAGAAAATCGCCCAGGTAGGAAGCCTATAAGTGCGAGAGAGATAGAAAATCGCCCAGATAGGAAGCCTATAAGTGCGAGAGAGACAGAAAATAGCCGGGCGGCTCGCTAAAGTGTGCGAGAGAGACAGAAAATCGCCCAGGTAGGAAGCCTATAAGTGCGAGAGAGACAGCAAATAGCCAGGCGGGACTTGGGTGGTTTTTCCGTCAAAGCAGCATCGCGTTCCCCCGCGACCCTCCGAGAGTGGTTGCACCCTCGGTTGCCCCGTTTCCAGTGCGAGAGAGACAGAAAATCGCCGAGGTAGCAAGCGTATAAGTGCGAGAGAGATAGAAAATCGCCCAGGTAGGAAGCCTATAAGTGCGAGAGAGACAGAAAATAGCCAGGCGGCTCGCTAAAGTGTGCGAGAGAGACAGAAAATCGCCCAGGTAGGAAGCCTATAAGTGCGAGAGAGACAGCAAATAGCCAGGCGGGACTTGGGTGGTTTTTCCGTCAAAGCAGCATCGCGTTCCCCCGCGACCCTCCGAGAGTGGTTGCACCCTCGGTTGCCCCGTTTCCAGTGCGAGAGAGACAGAAAATCGCCGAGGTAGCAAGCGTATAAGTGCGAGAGAGATAGAAAATCGCCCAGGTAGGAAGCCTATAAGTGCGAGAGAGACAGAAAATAGCCAGGCGGCTCGCTAAAGTGTGCGAGAGAGACAGAAAATCGCCCAGGTAGGAAGCCTATAAGTGCGAGAGAGACAGCAAATAGCCAGGCGGGACTTGGGTGGTTTTTCCGTCAAAGCAGCATCGCGTTCCCCCGCGACCCTCCGAGAGTGGTTGCACCCTCGGTTGCCCCGTTTCCAGTGCGAGAGAGACAGAAAATCGCGCGAGAGAGACAGAAAATCGCCAGGTAGCAAGCGTATAAGTGCGAGAGAGATAGAAAATCGCCCAGGTAGGAAGCCTATAAGTGCGAGAGAGACAGAAAATAGCCAGGCGGCTCGCTAAAGTGTGCGAGAGAGACAGAAAATCGCCCAGGTAGGAAGCCTATAAGTGCGAGAGAGACAGCAAATAGCCAGGCGGGACTTGGGTGGTTTTTCCGTCAAAGCAGCATCGCGTTCCCCCGCGACCCTCCGAGAGTGGTTGCACCCTCGGTTGCCCCGTTTCCAGTGCGAGAGAGACAGAAAATCGCCCAGGTAGCAAGCGTATAAGTGCGAGAGAGATAGAAAATCGCCTTGCACGACGCGATTGTGTGCGAGAGAGACAGAAAATAGCCAGGCGGCTCGCTAAAGTGTGCGAGAGAGACAGAAAATCGCCCAGGTAGGAAGCCTATAAGTGCAGGGAGAGACAGCAAATAGCCAGGCGGGACTTGGGTGGTTTTTCCGTCAAAGCAGCATCGCGTTCCCCCGCGACCCTCCGAGAGTGGTTGCACCCTCGGTTGCCCCGTTTCCAGTGCGGAGAGAGACAGAAAATCGCCCAGGTAGCAAGCGTATAAGTGCGAGAGAGATAGAAAATCGCCTTGCACGACGCGATTGTGTGCGAGAGAGACAGAAAATAGCCAGGCGGCTCGCTAAAGTGTGCGAGAGAGACAGAAAATCGCCCAGGTAGGAAGCGTATAAGTGCGAGAGAGACAGCAAATAGCCAGGCGGGACTTGGGTGGTTTTTCCGTCAAAGCAGCATCGCGTTCCCCCGCGACCCTCCGAGAGTGGTTGCACCCTCGGTTGCCCCGTTTCCAGTGCGAGAGAGACAGAAAATCGCCCAGGTAGCAAGCGTATAAGTGCGAGAGAGATAGAAAATCGCCTTGCACGACGCGATTGTGTGCGAGAGAGACAGAAAATAGCCAGGCGGCTCGCTAAAGTGTGCGAGAGAGACAGAAAATCGCCCAGGTAGGAAGCCTATAAGTGCGAGAGAGACAGCAAATAGCCAGGCGGGACTTGGGTGGTTTTTCCGTCAAAGCAGCATCGCGTTCCCCCGCGACCCTCCGAGAGTGGTTGCACCCTAGGTTGCCCCGTTTCCAGTGCGAGAGAGACAGAAAATCGCCGAGGTAGCAACCGTATAAGTGCGAGAGAGATAGAAAATCGCCCAGGTAGGAAGCCTATAAGTGCGAGAGAGACAGAAAATCGCCCAGGTAGGAAGCCTATAAGTGCGAGAGAGACAGAAAATAGCCAGGCGGCTCGCTAAAGTGTGCGAGAGAGACAGAAAATCGCCCAGGTAGGAAGCCTATAAGTGCGAGAGAGATAGAAAATCGCCTGCAGGACGCGATTGTGTGCGAGAGAGACAGAAAATAGCCAGGCGGCTCGCTAAAGTGTGCGAGAGAGACAGAAAATCGCCCAGGTAGGAAGCCTATAAGTGCGAGAGAGACAGCAAATAGCCAGGCGGGACTTGAGTGGTTTTTCCGTCAAATCAGCATCGCGTTCCCCCGCGACCCTCCGAGAGTGGTTGCACCCTCGGTTGCCCCGTTTCCAGTGCGAGAGAGACAGAAAATCGCCGAGGTAGCAAGCGTATAAGTGCGAGAGAGATAGAAAATCGCCAGGCAGGACGCGATAGTGTGCGAGAGAGACAGAAAATAGCCAGGCGGCTCGCTAAAGTGTGCGAGAGAGACAGAAAATCGCCCAGGTAGGAAGCCTATAAGTGCGAGAGAGACAGCAAATAGCCAGGCGGGACTTGGGTGGTTTTTCCGTCAAAGCAGCATCGCGTTCCCCCGCGACCCTCCGAGAGTGGTTGCACCCTCGGTTGCCCCGTTTCCAGTGCGAGAGAGACAGAAAATCGCCGAGGTAGCAAGCGTATAAGTGCGAGAGAGATAGAAAATCGCCTTGCACGACGCGATTGTGTGCGAGAGAGAGACAGAAAATAGCCAGGCGGCTCGCTAAAGTGTGCGAGAGAGACAGAAAATCGCCCAGGTAGGAAGCCTATAAGTGCGAGAGAGACAGCAAATAGCCAGGCGGGACTTGGGTGGTTTTTCCGCAAAAGCAGCATCGCGTTCCCCCGCGACCCTCCGAGAGTGGTTGCACCCTCGGTTGCGCCGTTTCCAGTGCGAGAGAGATAGAAAATCGCCCAGGTAGGAAGCCTATAAGTGCGAGAGAGACAGAAAATAGCCAGGCGGCTCGCTAAAGTGTGCGAGAGAGACAGAAAATCGCCCAGGTAGGAAGCCTATAAGTGCGAGAGAGACAGAAAATCGCCCAGGTAGGAAGCGTATAAGTGCGAGAGAGATAGAAAATCGCCTTGCACGACGCGATTGTGTGCGAGAGAGACAGAAAATAGCCAGGCGGCTCGCTAAAGTGTGCGAGAGAGACAGAAAATCGCCCAGGTAGGAAGCCTATAAGTGCGAGAGAGACAGCAAATAGCCAGGCGGGACTTGGGTGGTTTTTCCGTCAAAGCAGCATCGCGTTCCCCCGCGACCCTCCGAGAGTGGTTGCACCCTCGGTTGCCCCGTTTCCAGTGCGAGAGAGACAGAAAATCGCCCAGGTAGGAAGCGTATAAGTGCGAGAGAGATAGAAAATCGCCAGGTAGGAAGCGTATAAGTGCGAGAGAGACAGAAAATAGCCAGGCGGCTCGCTAAAGTGTGCGAGAGAGACAGAAAATCGCCCAGGTAGGAAGCCTATAAGTGCGAGAGAGACAGCAAATAGCCAGGCGGACTTGTGCGAGAGCAGATAGCGGCGTCGCAAGGTGCGAGAGAGCAGAAATCCCCAGGAGACCTCGAGAGTGGATGCGACCCGGATGCCAGCGGCTCGCAAGTGTGCGAGAGAGACAGAAAATCGCCCAGGTAGGAAGCGTATAAGTGCGAGAGAGATAGAAAATCGCCTTGCACGACGCGATTGTGTGCGAGAGAGACAGAAAATAGCCAGGCGGCTCGCTAAAGTGTGCGAGAGAGACAGAAAATCGCCCAGGTAGGAAGCCTATAAGTGCGAGAGAGACAGCAAATAGCCAGGCGGGACTTGGGTGGTTTTTCCGTCAAAGCAGCATCGCGTTCCCCCGCGACCCTCCGAGAGTGGTTGCACCCTCGGTTGCCCCGTTTCCAGTGCGAGAGAGACAGAAAATCGCCCAGGTAGCAAGCGTATAAGTGCGAGAGAGATAGAAAATCGCCTTGCACGACGCGATTGTAGTGCGAGAGAGACAGAAAATAGCCAGGCGGCTCGCTAAAGTGTGCGAGAGAGACAGAAAATCGCCCAGGTAGGAAGCGTATAAGTGCGAGAGAGACAGCAAATAGCCAGGCGGGACTTGGGTGGTTTTTCCGTCAAAGCAGCATCGCGTTCCCCCGCGACCCTCCGAGAGTGGTTGCACCCTCGGTTGCCCCGTTTCCAGTGCGAGAGAGACAGAAAATCGCCCAGGTAGCAAGCGTATAAGTGCGAGAGAGATAGAAAATCGCCTGGCACGACGCGATTGTGTGCGAGAGAGACAGAAAATAGCCAGGCGGCTCGCTAAAGTGTGCGAGAGAGACAGAAAATCGCCCAGGTAGGAAGCCTATAAGTGCGAGAGAGACAGCAAATAGCCAGGCGGGACTTGGGTGGTTTTTCCGTCAAAGCAGCATCGCGTTCCCCCGCGACCCTCCGAGAGTGGTTGCACCCTCGGTTGCCCCGTTTCCAGTGCGAGAGAGACAGAAAATCGCCCAGGTAGGAAGCCTATAAGTGCAAGAGAGACAGAAAATAGCCAGGCGGCTCGCTAAAGTGTGCGAGAGAGACAGAAAATCGCCCAGGTAGGAGCCTATAAGTGCGAGAGAGACAGAAAATCGCCCAGGTAGGAAGCGTATAAGTGCGAGAGAGATAGAAAATCGCCCAGATAGGAAGCCTATAAGTGCGAGAGAGACAGAAAATAGCCAGGCGGCTCGCTAAAGTGTGCGAGAGAGACAGAAAATCGCCCAGGTAGGAAGCCTATAAGTGCGAGAGAGACAGCAAATAGCCAGGCGGGACTTGGGTGGTTTTTCCGCCAAAGCAGCATCGCGTTCCCCCGCGACCCTCCGAGAGTGGTTGCACCCTCGGTTGCCCCGTTTCCAGTGCGAGAGAGACAGAAAATCGCCGAGGTAGCAAGCGTATAAGTGCGAGAGAGATAGAAAATCGCCCAGGTAGGAAGCCTATAAGTGCGAGAGAGATAGAAAATCGCCAGGTAGGAAGCCTATAAGTGCGAGAGAGACAGAAAATCGCCAGGTAGGAAGCTATAAGTGCGAGAGAGATAGAAAATCGCCCAGGTAGGAAGCCTATAAGTGCGAGAGAGACAGAAAATAGCCAGGCGGCTCGCTAAAGTGTGCGAGAGAGACAGAAAATCGCCCAGGTAGGAAGCCTATAAGTGCGAGAGAGACAGAAAATAGCCAGGCGGCTCGCTAAGTGTGCGAGAGAGACAGAAAATCGCCCAGGTAGGAAGCCTATAAGTGCGAGAGAGATAGAAAATCGCCCATGCAGGAAGCCTATAGTGTGCGAGAGAGACAGAAAATAGCCAGGCGGCTCGCTTAAGTGTGCGAGAGAGACAGAAAATCGCCCAGGTAGGAAGCCTATAAGTGCGAGAGAGACAGCAAATAGCCAGGCGGGACTTGAGTGGTTTTTCCGTCAAATCAGCATCGCGTTCCCCCGCGACCCTCCGAGAGTGGTTGCACCCTAGGTTGCCCCGTTTCCAGTGCGAGAGAGACAGAAAATCGCCGAGGTAGCAACCGTATAAGTGCGAGAGAGATAGAAAATCGCCCAGGTAGGACGCGATAGTGTGCGAGAGAGACAGAAAATAGCCAGGCGGCTCGCTAAAGTGTGCGAGAGAGACAGAAAATCGCCCAGGTAGCAAGCCTATAAGTGCGAGAGAGATAGAAAATCGCCCAGGTAGGAAGCCTATAAGTGCGAGAGAGACAGAAAATAGCCAGGCGGCTCGCTTAAGTGTGCGAGAGAGACAGAAAATCGCCCAGGTAGGAAGCCTATAAGTGCGAGAGAGACAGCAAATAGCCAGGCGGGACTTGGGTGGTTTTTCCGTCAAAGCAGCATCGCGTTCCCCCGCGACCCTCCGAGAGTGGTTGCACCCTCGGTTGCCCCGTTTCCAGTGCGAGAGAGACAGAAAATCGCCCAGGTAGCAAGCGTATAAGTGCGAGAGAGATAGAAAATCGCCCAGGTAGCAAGCGTATAAGTGCGAGAGAGATAGAAAATCGCCCAGGTAGGAAGCCTATAAGTGCGAGAGAGACAGAAAATCGCCCAGGTAGCAAGCGTATAAGTGCGAGAGAGATAGAAAATCGCCCAGATAGGAAGCCTATAAGTGCGAGAGAGACAGAAAATAGCCAGGCGGCTCGCTAAAGTGTGCGAGAGAGACAGAAAATCGCCCAGGTAGGAAGCCTATAAGTGCGAGAGAGACAGCAAATAGCCAGGCGGGACTTGAGTGGTTTTTCCGCCAAAGCAGCATCGCGTTCCCCCGCGACCCTCCGAGAGTGGTTGCACCCTCGGTTGCCCCGTTTCCAGTGCGAGAGAGACAGAAAATCGCCCAGGTAGCAAGCGTATAAGTGCGAGAGAGATAGAAAATCGCCCAGGTAGGAAGCCTATAAGTGCGAGAGAGACAGAAAATAGCCAGGCGGCTCGCTAAAGTGTGCGAGAGAGACAGAAAATCGCCCAGGTAGGAAGCCTATAAGTGCGAGAGAGACAGCAAATAGCCAGGCGGGACTTGGGTGGTTTTTCCGCCAAAGCAGCATCGCGTTCCCCCGCGACCCTCCGAGAGTGGTTGCACCCTCGGTTGCCCCGTTTCCAGTGCGAGAGAGACAGAAAATCGCCGAGGTAGCAACCGTATAAGTGCGAGAGAGATAGAAAATCGCCCACGTAGGAAGCCTATAAGTGCGAGAGAGACAGAAAATAGCCAGGCGGCTCGCTTAAGTGTGCGAGAGAGACAGAAAATCGCCCAGGTAGGAAGCCTATAAGTGCGAGAGAGACAGCAAATAGCCAGGCGGGACTTGAGTGGTTTTTCCGTCAAATCAGCATCGCGTTCCCCCGCGACCCTCCGAGAGTGGTTGCACCCTAGGTTGCCCGTTTAGTGCGAGAGAAGAAAATCGCCCAGTAGGAAGCCTAAGTGCAGAGAGACAGAAATAGCCAGGCTCGCTAAAGTGTGCGAGAGAGACAGAAAATCGCCCAGGTAGGAAGCGTATAAGTGCGAGAGAGATAGAAAATCGCCATGCAGGACGCGATTGTGTGCGAGAGAGACAGAAAATAGCCAGGCGGCTCGCTAAAGTGTGCGAGAGAGACAGAAAATCGCCCAGGTAGGAAGCCTATAAGTGCGAGAGAGACAGCAAATAGCCAGGCGGGACTTGGGTGGTTTTTCCGTCAAAGCAGCATCGCGTTCCCCCGCGACCCTCCGAGAGTGGTTGCACCCTCGGTTGCCCCGTTTCCAGTGCGAGAGAGACAGAAAATCGCCCAGGTAGCAAGCGTATAAGTGCGAGAGAGATAGAAAATCGCCCAGGTAGGCAAGCCGTATAAGTGCGAGAGAGACAGAAAATCGCCAGGTAGGAAGCTATAAGTGCGAGAGAGACAGAAAATAGCCAGGCGGCTCGCTAAAGTGTGCGAGAGAGACAGAAAATCGCCCAGGTAGGAAGCCTATAAGTGCGAGAGAGACAGCAAATAGCCAGGCGGGACTTGGGTGGTTTTTCCGCCAAAGCAGCATCGCGTTCCCCCGCGACCCTCCGAGAGTGGTTGCACCCTAGGTTGCCCCGTTTCCAGTGCGAGAGAGACAGAAAATCGCCGAGGTAGCAACCGTATAAGTGCGAGAGAGATAGAAAATCGCCCAGGTAGGAAGCCTATAAGTGCGAGAGAGACAGAAAATAGCCAGGCGGCTCGCTTAAGTGTGCGAGAGAGACAGAAAATCGCCCAGGTAGGAAGCCTATAAGTGCGAGAGAGACAGCAAATAGCCAGGCGGGACTTGAGTGGTTTTTCCGTCAAATCAGCATCGCGTTCCCCCGCGACCCTCCGAGAGTGGTTGCACCCTCGGTTGCCCCGTTTCCAGTGCGAGAGAGACAGAAAATCGCCCAGGTAGGAAGCGTATAAGTGCGAGAGAGACAGAAAATAGCCAGGCGGCTCGCTAAAGTGTGCGAGAGAGACAGAAAATCGCCCAGGTAGGAGCCTATAAGTGCGAGAGAGATAGAAAATCGCCCAGATAGGAAGCCTATAAGTGCGAGAGAGACAGAAAATAGCCGGGCGGCTCGCTAAAGTGTGCGAGAGAAACAGAAAATCGCCCAGGTAGGAAGCCTATAAGTGCGAGAGAGACAGCAAATAGCCAGGCGGGACTTGGGTGGTTTTTCCGTCAAAGCAGCATCGCGTTCCCCCGCGACCCTCCGAGAGTGGTTGCACCCTCGGTTGCCCCGTTTCCAGTGCGAGAGAGACAGAAAATCGCCCAGGTAGGAAGCGTATAAGTGCGAGAGAGATAGAAAATCGCCTTGCACGACGCGATTGTGTGCGAGAGAGACAGAAAATAGCCAGGCGGCTCGCTAAAGTGTGCGAGAGAGACAGAAAATCGCCCAGGTAGGAAGCCTATAAGTGCGAGAGAGACAGCAAATAGCCAGGCGGGACTTGGGTGGTTTTTCCGTCAAAGCAGCATCGCGTTCCCCCGCGACCCTCCGAGAGTGGTTGCACCCTCGGGTTGCCCCGTTCCAGTGCGAGAGAGACAGAAAATCGCCCAGGTAGCAAGCGTATAAGTGCGAGAGAGATAGAAAATCGCCTTGCACGACGCGATTGTGTGCGAGAGAGACAGAAAATAGCCAGGCGGCTCGCTAAAGTGTGCGAGAGAGACAGAAAATCGCCCAGGTAGGAAGCGTATAAGTGCGAGAGAGACAGCAAATAGCCAGGCGGGACTTGAGTGGTTTTTCCGTCAAAGCAGCATCGCGTTCCCCCGCGACCCTCCGAGAGTGGTTGCACCCTCGGTTGCCCCGTTTCCAGTGCGAGAGAGACAGAAAATCGCCCAGGTAGGAAGCGTATAAGTGCGAGAGAGATAGAAAATCGCCTTGCACGACGCGATTGTGTGCGAGAGAGACAGAAAATAGCCAGGCGGCTCGCTAAAGTGTGCGAGAGAGACAGAAAATCGCCCAGGTAGGAAGCGTATAAGTGCGAGAGAGACAGCAAATAGCCAGGCGGGACTTGGGTGGTTTTTCCGTCAAAGCAGCATCGCGTTCCCCCGCGACCCTCCGAGAGTGGTTGCACCCTCGGTTGCCCCGTTTCCAGTGCGAGAGAGACAGAAAATCGCCGAGGTAGCAAGCGTATAAGTGCGAGAGAGATAGAAAATCGCCCAGGTAGGAAGCCTATAAGTGCGAGAGAGATAGAAAATCGCCCAGGTAGGAAGCCTATAAGTGCGAGAGAGACAGAAAATAGCCAGGCGGCTCGCTAAAGTGTGCGAGAGAGACAGAAAATCGCCCAGGTAGGAAGCCTATAAGTGCGAGAGAGATAGAAAATCGCCCAGTAGGAAGCCTATGAGTGCGAGAGAGACAGAAAATAGCCAGGCGGCTCGCTAAAGTGTGCGAGAGAGACAGAAAATCGCCCAGGTAGGAAGCCTATAAGTGCGAGAGAGACAGCAAATAGCCAGGCGGGACTTGAGTGGTTTTTCCGTCAAATCAGCATCGCGTTCCCCCGCGACCCTCCGAGAGTGGTTGCACCCTAGGTTGCCCCGTTTCCAGTGCGAGAGAGACAGAAAATCGCCGAGGTAGCAACCGTATAAGTGCGAGAGAGATAGAAAATCGCCCAGGTAGGAAGCCTATAAGTGCGAGAGAGACAGAAAATAGCCAGGCGGCTCGCTTAAGTGTGCGAGAGAGACAGAAAATCGCCCAGGTAGGAAGCCTATAAGTGCGAGAGAGACAGCAAATAGCCAGGCGGGACTTGGGTGGTTTTTCCGCCAAAGCAGCATCGCGTTCCCCCGCGACCCTCCGAGAGTGGTTGCACCCTCGGTTGCCCCGTTTCCAGTGCGAGAGAGACAGAAAATCGCCGAGGTAGCAAGCGTATAAGTGCGAGAGAGATAGAAAATCGCCCAGGTAGGAAGCCTATAAGTGCGAGAGAGACAGAAAATAGCCAGGCGGCTCGCTAAAGTGTGCGAGAGAGACAGAAAATCGCCCAGGTAGGAAGCCTATAAGTGCGAGAGAGACAGCAAATAGCCAGGCGGGACTTGAGTGGTTTATCCGCAAAAGCAGCATCGCGTTCCCCCGCGACCCTCCGAGAGTGGTTGCACCCTCGGTTGCGCCGTTTTTAGTGCGAGAGAGATAGAAAATCGCCCAGGTAGGAAGCCTATAAGTGCAAGAGAGACAGAAAATAGCCAGGCGGCTCGCTAAAGTGTGCGAGAGAGACAGAAAATCGCCCAGGTAGGGAGCCTATAAGTGCGAGAGAGACAGAAAATCGCCCAGGTAGGAAGCCTATAAGTGCGAGAGAGATAGAAAATCGCCCAGATAGGAAGCCTATAAGTGCGAGAGAGACAGAAAATAGCCAGGCGGCTCGCTAAAGTGTGCGAGAGAGACAGAAAATCGCCCAGGTAGGAAGCCTATAAGTGCGAGAGAGACAGCAAATAGCCAGGCGGGACTTGGGTGGTTTTTCCGCCAAAGCAGCATCGCGTTCCCCCGCGACCCTCCGAGAGTGGTTGCACCCTCGGTTGCCCGTTTCCAGTGCGAGAGAGACAGAAAATCGCCCAGGTAGCAAGCGTATAAGTGCGAGAGAGATAGAAAATCGCCCAGGTAGGAAGCCTATAAGTGCGAGAGAGATAGAAAATCGCCAGGTAGGACGCTATAAGTGCGAGAGAGACAGAAAATCGCCCAGGTAGGAAGCCTATAAGTGCGAGAGAGATAGAAAATCGCCCAGATAGGAAGCCTATAAGTGCGAGAGAGACAGAAAATAGCCGGGCGGCTCGCTAAAGTGTGCGAGAGAAGACAGAAAATCGTCCCAGGTAGGAAGCCTATAAGTGCGAGAGAGACAGAAAATAGCCAGGCGGCTCGCTAAGTGTGCGAGAGAGACAGAAAATCGCCCAGGTAGGAAGCGTATAAGTGCGAGAGAGATAGAAAATCGCCCAGATAGGAAGCCTATAAGTGCGAGAGAGACAGAAAATAGCCAGGCGGCTCGCTAAAGTGTGCGAGAGAGACAGAAAATCGCCCAGGTAGGAAGCCTATAAGTGCGAGAGAGACAGCAAATAGCCAGGCGGGACTTGGGTGGTTTTTCCGCCAAAGCAGCATCGCGTTCCCCCGCGACCCTCCGAGAGTGGTTGCACCCTCGGTTGCCCCGTTTCCAGTGCGAGAGAGACAGAAAATCGCCGAGGTAGCAAGCGTATAAGTGCGAGAGAGATAGAAAATCGCCCAGGTAGGAAGCCTATAAGTGCGAGAGAGACAGAAAATAGCCAGGCGGCTCGCTAAAGTGTGCGAGAGAGACAGAAAATCGCCCAGGTAGGAAGCCTATAAGTGCGAGAGAGATAGAAAATCGCCCAGATAGGAAGCCTATAAGTGCGAGAGAGACAGAAAATAGCCAGGCGGCTCGCTTAAGTGTGCGAGAGAGACAGAAAATCGCCCAGGTAGGAAGCCTATAAGTGCGAGAGAGACAGCAAATAGCCAGGCGGGACTTGGGTGGTTTATTCCGCCAAAGCAGCATCGCGTTCCCCCGCGACCCTCCAAGAGTGGTTGCACCCTCGGTTGCCTCGTTTCCAGTGCGAGAGAGACAGAAAATCGCCCAGGTAGCAAGCGTATAAGTGCGAGAGAGATAGAAAATTGCCCAGGTAGGAAGCCTATAAGTGCGAGAGAGATAGAAAATCGCCCAGGTAGGAAGCCTATAAGTGCGAGAGAGACAGAAAATCGCCCAGGTAGGAAGCCTATAAGTGCGAGAGGGATAGAAAATCGCCCAGATAGGAAGCCTATAAGTGCGAGAGAGACAGAAAATAGCCGGGCGGCTCGCTAAAGTGTGCGAGAGAAACAGAAAATCTCCCAGGTAGGAAGCCTATAAGTGCGAGAGAGACAGCAAATAGCCAGGCGGGACTTGAGTGGTTTTTCCGCCAAAGCAGCATCGCGTTCCCCCGCGACCCTCCGAGAGTGGTTGCACCCTCGGTTGCCCCGTTTCCAGTGCGAGAGAGACAGAAAATCGCCGAGGTAGCAAGCGTATAAGTGCGAGAGAGATAGAAAATCGCCCAGGTAGGAAGCCTATAAGTGCGAGAGAGACAGAAAATAGCCAGGCGGCTCGCTAAAGTGTGCGAGAGAGACAGAAAATCGCCCAGGTAGGAAGCCTATAAGTGCGAGAGAGACAGCAAATAGCCAGGCGGGACTTGGGTGGTTTTTCCGCCAAAGCAGCATCGCGTTCCCCCGCGACCCTCCGAGAGTGGTTGCACCCTCGGTTGCCCCGTTTCCAGTGCGAGAGAGACAGAAAATCGCCGAGGTAGCAAGCGTATAAGTGCGAGAGAGATAGAAAATCGCCCAGGTAGGAAGCCTATAAGTGCGAGAGAGACAGAAAATAGCCAGGCGGCTCGCTAAAGTGTGCGAGAGAGACAGAAAATCGCCCAGGTAGGAAGCCTATAAGTGCGAGAGAGACAGCAAATAGCCAGGCGGGACTTGGGTGGTTTTTCCGCAAAGCAGCATCGCGTTCCCCCGCGACCCTCCGAGAGTGGTTGCACCCTCGGTTGCGCCGTTTTCAGTGCGAGAGAGATAGAAAATCGCCCAGGTAGGAAGCCTATAAGTGCAAGAGAGACAGAAAATAGCCAGGCGGCTCGCTAAAGTGTGCGAGAGAGACAGAAAATCGCCCAGGTAGGAGCTATAAGTGCGAGAGAGATAGAAAATCGCCCAGATAGGAAGCCTATAAGTGCGAGAGAGACAGAAAATAGCCAGGCGGCTCGCTAAAGTGTGCGAGAGAGACAGAAAATCGCCCAGGTAGGAAGCCTATAAGTGCGAGAGAGACAGCAAATAGCCAGGCGGGACTTGGGTGGTTTTTCCGCCAAAGCAGCATCGCGTTCCCCCGCGACCCTCCGAGAGTGGTTGCACCCTCGGTTGCCCCGTTTCCAGTGCGAGAGAGACAGAAAATCGCCCAGGTAGCAAGCGTATAAGTGCGAGAGAGATAGAAAATCGCCCAGGTAGGAAGCCTATACGTGCGACAGAGACAGAAAATAGCCAGGCGGCTCGCTAAAGTGTGCGAGAGAGACAGAAAATCGCAAAGGTAGGAAGCCTATAAGTGCGAGAGAGACAGCAAATAGCCAGGCGGGACTTGGGTGGTTTTTCCGCCAAAGCAGCATCGCGTTCCCCCGCGACCCTCCGAGAGTGGTTGCACCCTCGGTTGCCCCGTTTCCAGTGCGAGAGAGACAGAAAATCGCCCAGGTAGCAAGCGTATAAGTGCGAGAGAGATAGAAAATCGCCCAGGTAGGAAGCCTATAAGTGCGAGAGAGACAGAAAATAGCCAGGCGGCTCGCTAAAGTGTGCGAGAGAGACAGAAAATCGCCCAGGTAGGAAGCCTATAAGTGCGAGAGAGACAGCAAATAGCCAGGCGGGACTTGGGTGGTTTTTCCGCCAAAGCAGCATCGCGTTCCCCCGCGACCCTCCGAGAGTGGTTGCACCCTCGGTTGCCCCGTTTCCAGTGCGAGAGAGACAGAAAATCGCCGAGGTAGCAAGCGTATAAGTGCGAGAGAGATAGAAAATCGCCCAGGTAGGAAGCCTATAAGTGCGAGAGAGACAGAAAATAGCCAGGCGGCTCGCTAAAGTGTGCGAGAGAGACAGAAAATCGCCCAGGTAGGAAGCCTATAAGTGCGAGAGAGACAGCAAATAGCCAGGCGGGACTTGGGTGGTTTTTCCGCAAAGCAGCATCGCGTTCCCCCGCGACCCTCCGAGAGTGGTTGCACCCTCGGTTGCCCCGTTTCCAGTGCGAGAGAGACAGAAAATCGCCGAGGTAGCAAGCGTATAAGTGCGAGAGAGATAGAAAATCGCCCAGGTAGGAAGCCTATAAGTGCGAGAGAGACAGAAAATAGCCAGGCGGCTCGCTAAAGTGTGCGAGAGAGACAGAAAATCGCCCAGGTAGGAAGCCTAT